>NW_027509908.1:0-143731 GCF_051311805.1 Agelaius phoeniceus | reverse complement strand
TTAGCCAGTAAGTAGTACCCTACAAGTCCTCAGAACCCCAAAGGCCACCTTTCATCTGACACCCAGACCCTGGGGAAAGGACTTCTTTTTCCCATGGCAAATGGCCTCCCTTGGCAGCCACTCACCCTGGCAGAAAGTGGGAGCCTAGCTAGAATGATGCAATCGTTGCTGGATTTTTCCAAAAGAAAAGCTGGCAGCAACTAGGGCCCTGGAAGTACTTAGAGCCTCAAACGCCACCTTGAACATATTCCTGAGACCCTGGGGAAAGGACTTCTTTTTCCCATGGAAAATGGCCTTCATTTGTGGCCACTTGGCCTGGCAGGCAGGGCAGTGCCAAGCCAGGAATCTACAAACTCTGCTGGATCCTTCCAAAACTAAAGCTGCCAGCAACTAGGACCCTGCAAGTCCTTAGAGCCCCAGATGCCACCTGTCATCTGACACCCAGAGCCTGGGCCAATGACTTCGTTTTCCCATGGAAAATGGCCTCCATTTCTGGCCACTCGCCCTGACCAAGAGGGTGGTGCCCAGCAAGAAATTTGCAAGCTTTGCTGGATTGCTCCAAATCTAAAGCTGCCACTTGTTGTTGTTCTATTTCTCTAGAGTCCCATCATGCTGTTCTCAGATTGCTAAAGTCCATACCTCCTCGGTGTGTTCTTATGGCTGCAGATCTTCACAGCACAGACGCTTTCTTCTGCATGCTGTTCTTTCCCAGTTCAGGGCTCCTTCAAGGCTCTCCCTGAATGGCTACGCCGCCCCCTTTTATCCCAGTTCTCTTCAATGCTCACAGCTGCAGCCCATCAAGGACAACCAGGACCTGTGGGGCAAAGCCTCTAGACAGATATTCAAATAGAATCCATTTCCTCTACTCTAGCCAGTAAGTACTACCCTACAAGTCCTCAGAACCCCAAAGGCCACCTTTCATCTGACACCCAGACCCTGGGGAAAGGACTTCTTTTTCCCATGGCAAATGGCCTCCCTTGGCAGCCACTCACCCTGGCAGAAAGTGGGAGCCTAGCTAGAATGATGCAATCGTTGCTGGATTTTTCCAAAGAAAAGCTGGCAGCAACTAGGGCCCTGGAAGTACTTAGAGCCTCAAACGCCACCTTGAACATATTCCTGAGACCCTGGGGAAAGGACTTCTTTTTCCCATGGAAAATGGCCTTCATTTGTGGCCACTTGGCCTGGCAGGCAGGGCAGTGCCAAGCCAGGAATCTACAAACTCTGCTGGATCCTTCCAGAACGAAAGCTGCCAGCAACTAGGACCCTGCAAGTCCTTAGAGCCCCAGACGCCACCTTTCATCTGACACCCAGAGCCTGGGCCAATGACTTCGTTTTCCCCATGGAAAATGGCCTCCATTTCTGGCCACTCGCCCTGACAAGAGGGTGGTGCCCAGCAAGAAATTTGCAAGCTTTGCTGGATTGCTCCAAATCTAAAGCTGCCACTTGTTGTTGTTCTATTTCTCTAGAGTCCCATCATGCTGTTCTCAGATTGCTAAAGTCCATACCTCCTCGGTGTGTTCTTATGGCTGCAGATCTTCACAGCACAGACGCTTTCTTCTGCATGCTGTTCTTTCCCAGTTCAGGGCTCCTTCAAGGCTCTCCCTGAATGGCTACGCCGCCCCTTTTATCCCAGTTCTCTTCAATGCTCACAGCTGCAGCCCATCAAGGACAACCAGGACCTGTGGGGCAAAGCCTCTAGACAGATATTCAAATAGAATCCATTTCCTCTACTCTAGCCAGTAAGTAGTACCCTACAAGTCCTCAGAACCCCAAAGGCCACCTTTCATCTGACACCCAGACCCTGGGGAAAGGACTTCTTTTTCCCATGGCAAATGGCCTCCCTTGGCAGCCACTCACCCTGGCAGAAAGTGGGAGCCTAGCTAGAATGATGCAATCGTTGCTGGATTTTTCCAAAAGAAAAGCTGGCAGCAACTAGGGCCCTGGAAGTACTTAGAGCCTCAAACGCCACCTTGAACATATTCCTGAGACCCTGGGGAAAGGACTTCTTTTTCCCATGGAAAATGGCCTTCATTTGTGGCCACTTGGCCTGGCAGGCAGGGCAGTGCCAAGCCAGGAATCTACAAACTCTGCTGGATCCTTCCAAAACTAAAGCTGCCAGCAACTAGGACCCTGCAAGTCCTTAGAGCCCCAGATGCCACCTGTCATCTGACACCCAGAGCCTGGGCCAATGACTTCGTTTTCCCCATGGAAAATGGCCTCCATTTCTGGCCACTCGCCCTGACCAAGAGGGTGGTGCCCAGCAAGAAATTTGCAAGCTTTGCTGGATTGCTCCAAATCTAAAGCTGCCACTTGTTGTTGTTCTATTTCTCTAGAGTCCCATCATGCTGTTCTCAGATTGCTAAAGTCCATACCTCCTCGGTGTGTTCTTATGGCTGCAGATCTTCACAGCACAGACGCTTTCTTCTGCATGCTGTTCTTTCCCAGTTCAGGGCTCCTTCAAGGCTCTCCCTGAATGGCTACGCCGCCCCCTTTTATCCCAGTTCTCTTCAATGCTCACAGCTGCAGCCCATCAAGGACAACCAGGACCTGTGGGGCAAAGCCTCTAGACAGATATTCAAATAGAATCCATTTCCTCTACTCTAGCCAGTAAGTAGTACCCTACAAGTCCTCAGAACCCCAAAGGCAACCTTTCATCTGACACCCAGACCCTGGGGAAAGGACTTCTTTTTCCCATGGCAAATGGCCTCCCTTGGCAGCCACTCACCCTGGCAGAAAGTGGGAGCCTAGCTAGAATGATGCAATCGTTGCTGGATTTTTCCAAAAGAAAAGCTGGCAGCAACTAGGGCCCTGGAAGTACTTAGAGCCTCAAACGCCACCTTGAACATATTACTGAGACCCTGGGGAAAGGACTTCTTTTTCCCATGGAAAATGGCCTTCATTTGTGGCCACTTGGCCTGGCAGGCAGGGCAGTGCCAAGCCAGGAATCTACAAACTCTGCTGGATCCTTCCAAAACTAAAGCTGCCAGCAACTAGGACCCTGCAAGTCCTTAGAGCCCCAGATGCCACCTGTCATCTGACACCCAGAGCCTGGGCCAATGACTTCGTTTTCCCCATGGAAAATGGCCTCCATTTCTGGCCACTCGCCCTGACCAAGAGGGTGGTGCCCAGCAAGAAATTTGCAAGCTTTGCTGGATTGCTCCAAATCTAAAGCTGCCACTTGTTGTTGTTCTATTTCTCTAGAGTCCCATCATGCTGTTCTCAGATTGCTAAAGTCCATACCTCCTCGGTGTGTTCTTATGGCTGCAGATCTTCACAGCACAGACGCTTTCTTCTGCATGCTGTTCTTTCCCAGTTCAGGGCTCCTTCAAGGCTCTCCCTGAATGGCTACGCCGCCCCCTTTTATCCCAGTTCTCTTCAATGCTCACAGCTGCAGCCCATCAAGGACAACCAGGACCTGTGGGGCAAAGCCTCTAGACAGATATTCAAATAGAATCCATTTCCTCTACTCTAGCCAGTAAGTAGTACCCTACAAGTCCTCAGAACCCCAAAGGCCACCTTTCATCTGACACCCAGACCCTGGGGAAAGGACTTCTTTTTCCCATGGCAAATGGCCTCCCTTGGCAGCCACTCACCCTGGCAGAAAGTGGGAGCCTAGCTAGAATGATGCAATCGTTGCTGGATTTTTCCAAAAGAAAAGCTGGCAGCAACTAGGGCCCTGGAAGTACTTAGAGCCTCAAACGCCACCTTGAACATATTCCTGAGACCCTGGGGAAAGGACTTCTTTTTCCCATGGAAAATGGCCTTCATTTGTGGCCACTTGGCCTGGCAGGCAGGGCAGTGCCAAGCCAGGAATCTACAAACTCTGCTGGATCCTTCCAAAACTAAAGCTGCCAGCAACTAGGACCCTGCAAGTCCTTAGAGCCCCAGATGCCACCTGTCATCTGACACCCAGAGCCTGGGCCAATGACTTCGTTTTCCCCATGGAAAATGGCCTCCATTTCTGGCCACTCGCCCTGACCAAGAGGGTGGTGCCCAGCAAGAAATTTGCAAGCTTTGCTGGATTGCTCCAAATCTAAAGCTGCCAGTTGTTGTTGTTCTATTTCTCTAGAGTCCCATCATGCTGTTCTCAGATTGCTAAAGTCCATACCTCCTCGGTGTGTTCTTATGGCTGCAGATCTTCACAGCACAGACGCTTTCTTCTGCATGCTGTTCTTTCCCAGTTCAGGGCTCCTTCAAGGCTCTCCCTGAATGGCTACGCCGCCCCCTTTTATCCCAGTTCTCTTCAATGCTCACAGCTGCAGCCCATCAAGGACAACCAGGACCTGTGGGGCAAAGCCTCTAGACAGATATTCAAATAGAATCCATTTCCTCTACTCTAGCCAGTAAGTAGTACCCTACAAGTCCTCAGAACCCCAAAGGCCACCTTTCATCTGACACCCAGACCCTGGGGAAAGGACTTCTTTTTCCCATGGCAAATGGCCTCCCTTGGCAGCCACTCACCCTGGCAGAAAGTGGGAGCCTAGCTAGAATGATGCAATCGTTGCTGGATTTTTCCAAAAGAAAAGCTGGCAGCAACTAGGGCCCTGGAAGTACTTAGAGCCTCAAACGCCACCTTGAACATATTCCTGAGACCCTGGGGAAAGGACTTCTTTTTCCCATGGAAAATGGCCTTCATTTGTGGCCACTTGGCCTGGCAGGCAGGGCAGTGCCAAGCCAGGAATCTACAAACTCTGCTGGATCCTTCCAAAACTAAAGCTGCCAGCAACTAGGACCCTGCAAGTCCTTAGAGCCCCAGATGCCACCTGTCATCTGACACCCAGAGCCTGGGCCAATGACTTCGTTTTCCCCATGGAAAATGGCCTCCATTTCTGGCCACTCGCCCTGACCAAGAGGGTGGTGCCCAGCAAGAAATTTGCAAGCTTTGCTGGATTGCTCCAAATCTAAAGCTGCCACTTGTTGTTGTTCTATTTCTCTAGAGTCCCATCATGCTGTTCTCAGATTGCTAAAGTCCATACCTCCTCGGTGTGTTCTTATGGCTGCAGATCTTCACAGCACAGACGCTTTCTTCTGCATGCTGTTCTTTCCCAGTTCAGGGCTCCTTCAAGGCTCTCCCTGAATGGCTACGCCGCCCCCTTTTATCCCAGTTCTCTTCAATGCTCACAGCTGCAGCCCATCAAGGACAACCAGGACCTGTGGGGCAAAGCCTCTAGACAGATATTCAAATAGAATCCATTTCCTCTACTCTAGCCAGTAAGTACTACCCTACAAGTCCTCAGAACCCCAAAGGCCACCTTTCATCTGACACCCAGACCCTGGGGAAAGGACTTCTTTTTCCCATGGCAAATGGCCTCCCTTGGCAGCCACTCACCCTGGCAGAAAGTGGGAGCCTAGCTAGAATGATGCAATCGTTGCTGGATTTTTCCAAAAGAAAAGCTGGCAGCAACTAGGGCCCTGGAAGTACTTAGAGCCTCAAACGCCACCTTGAACATATTCCTGAGACCCTGGGGAAAGGACTTCTTTTTCCCATGGAAAATGGCCTTCATTTGTGGCCACTTGGCCTGGCAGGCAGGGCAGTGCCAAGCCAGGAATCTACAAACTCTGCTGGATCCTTCCAGAACGAAAGCTGCCAGCAACTAGGACCCTGCAAGTCCTTAGAGCCCCAGACGCCACCTTTCATCTGACACCCAGAGCCTGGGCCAATGACTTCGTTTTCCCCATGGAAAATGGCCTCCATTTCTGGCCACTCGCCCTGACCAAGAGGGTGGTGCCCAGCAAGAAATTTGCAAGCTTTGCTGGATTGCTCCAAATCTAAAGCTGCCACTTGTTGTTGTTCTATTTCTCTAGAGTCCCATCATGCTGTTCTCAGATTGCTAAAGTCCATACCTCCTCGGTGTGTTCTTATGGCTGCAGATCTTCACAGCACAGACGCTTTCTTCTGCATGCTGTTCTTTCCCAGTTCAGGGCTCCTTCAAGGCTCTCCCTGAATGGCTACGCCGCCCCCTTTTATCCCAGTTCTCTTCAATGCTCACAGCTGCAGCCCATCAAGGACAACCAGGACCTGTGGGGCAAAGCCTCTAGACAGATATTCAAATAGAATCCATTTCCTCTACTCTAGCCAGTAAGTAGTACCCTACAAGTCCTCAGAACCCCAAAGGCCACCTTTCATCTGACACCCAGACCCTGGGGAAAGGACTTCTTTTTCCCATGGCAAATGGCCTCCCTTGGCAGCCACTCACCCTGGCAGAAAGTGGGAGCCTAGCTAGAATGATGCAATCGTTGCTGGATTTTTCCAAAAGAAAAGCTGGCAGCAACTAGGGCCCTGGAAGTACTTAGAGCCTCAAACGCCACCTTGAACATATTCCTGAGACCCTGGGGAAAGGACTTCTTTTTCCCATGGAAAATGGCCTTCATTTGTGGCCACTTGGCCTGGCAGGCAGGGCAGTGCCAAGCCAGGAATCTACAAACTCTGCTGGATCCTTCCAAAACTAAAGCTGCCAGCAACTAGGACCCTGCAAGTCCTTAGAGCCCCAGATGCCACCTGTCATCTGACACCCAGAGCCTGGGCCAATGACTTCGTTTTCCCCATGGAAAATGGCCTCCATTTCTGGCCACTCGCCCTGACCAAGAGGGTGGTGCCCAGCAAGAAATTTGCAAGCTTTGCTGGATTGCTCCAAATCTAAAGCTGCCACTTGTTGTTGTTCTATTTCTCTAGAGTCCCATCATGCTGTTCTCAGATTGCTAAAGTCCATACCTCCTCGGTGTGTTCTTATGGCTGCAGATCTTCACAGCACAGACGCTTTCTTCTGCATGCTGTTCTTTCCCAGTTCAGGGCTCCTTCAAGGCTCTCCCTGAATGGCTACGCCGCCCCCTTTTATCCCAGTTCTCTTCAATGCTCACAGCTGCAGCCCATCAAGGACAACCAGGACCTGTGGGGCAAAGCCTCTAGACAGATATTCAAATAGAATCCATTTCCTCTACTCTAGCCAGTAAGTAGTACCCTACAAGTCCTCAGAACCCCAAAGGCAACCTTTCATCTGACACCCAGACCCTGGGGAAAGGACTTCTTTTTCCCATGGCAAATGGCCTCCCTTGGCAGCCACTCACCCTGGCAGAAAGTGGGAGCCTAGCTAGAATGATGCAATCGTTGCTGGATTTTTCCAAAAGAAAAGCTGGCAGCAACTAGGGCCCTGGAAGTACTTAGAGCCTCAAACGCCACCTTGAACATATTACTGAGACCCTGGGGAAAGGACTTCTTTTTCCCATGGAAAATGGCCTTCATTTGTGGCCACTTGGCCTGGCAGGCAGGGCAGTGCCAAGCCAGGAATCTACAAACTCTGCTGGATCCTTCCAAAACTAAAGCTGCCAGCAACTAGGACCCTGCAAGTCCTTAGAGCCCCAGATGCCACCTGTCATCTGACACCCAGAGCCTGGGCCAATGACTTCGTTTTCCCCATGGAAAATGGCCTCCATTTCTGGCCACTCGCCCTGACCAAGAGGGTGGTGCCCAGCAAGAAATTTGCAAGCTTTGCTGGATTGCTCCAAATCTAAAGCTGCCACTTGTTGTTGTTCTATTTCTCTAGAGTCCCATCATGCTGTTCTCAGATTGCTAAAGTCCATACCTCCTCGGTGTGTTCTTATGGCTGCAGATCTTCACAGCACAGACGCTTTCTTCTGCATGCTGTTCTTTCCCAGTTCAGGGCTCCTTCAAGGCTCTCCCTGAATGGCTACGCCGCCCCCTTTTATCCCAGTTCTCTTCAATGCTCACAGCTGCAGCCCATCAAGGACAACCAGGACCTGTGGGGCAAAGCCTCTAGACAGATATTCAAATAGAATCCATTTCCTCTACTCTAGCCAGTAAGTAGTACCCTACAAGTCCTCAGAACCCCAAAGGCCACCTTTCATCTGACACCCAGACCCTGGGGAAAGGACTTCTTTTTCCCATGGCAAATGGCCTCCCTTGGCAGCCACTCACCCTGGCAGAAAGTGGGAGCCTAGCTAGAATGATGCAATCGTTGCTGGATTTTTCCAAAAGAAAAGCTGGCAGCAACTAGGGCCCTGGAAGTACTTAGAGCCTCAAACGCCACCTTGAACATATTCCTGAGACCCTGGGGAAAGGACTTCTTTTTCCCATGGAAAATGGCCTTCATTTGTGGCCACTTGGCCTGGCAGGCAGGGCAGTGCCAAGCCAGGAATCTACAAACTCTGCTGGATCCTTCCAAAACTAAAGCTGCCAGCAACTAGGACCCTGCAAGTCCTTAGAGCCCCAGATGCCACCTGTCATCTGACACCCAGAGCCTGGGCCAATGACTTCGTTTTCCCCATGGAAAATGGCCTCCATTTCTGGCCACTCGCCCTGACCAAGAGGGTGGTGCCCAGCAAGAAATTTGCAAGCTTTGCTGGATTGCTCCAAATCTAAAGCTGCCACTTGTTGTTGTTCTATTTCTCTAGAGTCCCATCATGCTGTTCTCAGATTGCTAAAGTCCATACCTCCTCGGTGTGTTCTTATGGCTGCAGATCTTCACAGCACAGACGCTTTCTTCTGCATGCTGTTCTTTCCCAGTTCAGGGCTCCTTCAAGGCTCTCCCTGAATGGCTACGCCGCCCCCTTTTATCCCAGTTCTCTTCAATGCTCACAGCTGCAGCCCATCAAGGACAACCAGGACCTGTGGGGCAAAGCCTCTAGACAGATATTCAAATAGAATCCATTTCCTCTACTCTAGCCAGTAAGTAGTACCCTACAAGTCCTCAGAACCCCAAAGGCCACCTTTCATCTGACACCCAGACCCTGGGGAAAGGACTTCTTTTTCCCATGGCAAATGGCCTCCCTTGGCAGCCACTCACCCTGGCAGAAAGTGGGAGCCTAGCTAGAATGATGCAATCGTTGCTGGATTTTTCCAAAAGAAAAGCTGGCAGCAACTAGGGCCCTGGAAGTACTTAGAGCCTCAAACGCCACCTTGAACATATTCCTGAGACCCTGGGGAAAGGACATCTTTTTCCCATGGAAAATGGCCTTCATTTGTGGCCACTTGGCCTGGCAGGCAGGGCAGTGCCAAGCCAGGAATCTACAAACTCTGCTGGATCCTTCCAGAACGAAAGCTGCCAGCAACTAGGACCCTGCAAGTCCTTAGAGCCCCAGATGCCACCTTTCATCTGACACCCAGAGCCTGGGCCAATGACTTCGTTTTCCCCATGGAAAATGGCCTCCATTTCTGGCCACTCGCCCTGACCAAGAGGGTGGTGCCCAGCAAGAAATTTGCAAGCTTTGCTGGATTGCTCCAAATCTAAAGCTGCCAGTTGTTGTTGTTCTATTTCTCTAGAGTCCCATCATGCTGTTCTCAGATTGCTAAAGTCCATACCTCCTCGGTGTGTTCTTATGGCTGCAGATCTTCACAGCACAGACGCTTTCTTCTGCATGCTGTTCTTTCCCAGTTCAGGGCTCCTTCAAGGCTCTCCCTGAATGGCTACGCCGCCCCCTTTTATCCCAGTTCTCTTCAATGCTCACAGCTGCAGCCCATCAAGGACAACCAGGACCTGTGGGGCAAAGCCTCTAGACAGATATTCAAATAGAATCCATTTCCTCTACTCTAGCCAGTAAGTAGTACCCTACAAGTCCTCAGAACCCCAAAGGCCACCTTTCATCTGACACCCAGACCCTGGGGAAAGGACTTCTTTTTCCCATGGCAAATGGCCTCCCTTGGCAGCCACTCACCCTGGCAGAAAGTGGGAGCCTAGCTAGAATGATGCAATCGTTGCTGGATTTTTCCAAAAGAAAAGCTGGCAGCAACTAGGGCCCTGGAAGTATTTAGAGCCTCAAACGCCACCTTGAACATATTACTGAGACCCTGGGGAAAGGACATCTTTTTCCCATGGAAAATGGCCTTCATTTGTGGCCACTTGGCCTGGCAGGCAGGGCAGTGCCAAGCCAGGAATCTACAAACTCTGCTGGATCCTTCCAGAACGAAAGCTGCCAGCAACTAGGACCCTGCAAGTCCTTAGAGCCCCAGATGCCACCTTTCATCTGACACCCAGAGCCTGGGCCAATGACTTCGTTTTCCCCATGGAAAATGGCCTCCATTTCTGGCCACTCGCCCTGACCAAGAGGGTGGTGCCCAGCAAGAAATTTGCAAGCTTTGCTGGATTGCTCCAAATCTAAAGCTGCCACTTGTTGTTGTTCTATTTCTCTAGAGTCCCATCATGCTGTTCTCAGATTGCTAAAGTCCATACCTCCTCGGTGTGTTCTTATGGCTGCAGATCATCACAGCACAGACGCTTTCTTCTGCATGCTGTTCTTTCCCAGTTCAGGGCTCCTTCAAGGCTCTCCCTGAATGGCTACGCCGCCCCCTTTTATCCCAGTTCTCTTCAATGCTCACAGCTGCAGCCCATCAAGGACAACCAGGACCTGTGGGGCAAAGCCTCTAGACAGATATTCAAATAGAATCCATTTCCTCTACTCTAGCCAGTAAGTAGTACCCTACAAGTCCTCAGAACCCCAAAGGCCACCTTTCATCTGACACCCAGACCCTGGGGAAAGGACTTCTTTTTCCCATGGCAAATGGCCTCCCTTGGCAGCCACTCACCCTGGCAGAAAGTGGGAGCCTAGCTAGAATGATGCAATCGTTGCTGGATTTTTCCAAAAGAAAAGCTGGCAGCAACTAGGGCCCTGGAAGTACTTAGAGCCTCAAACGCCACCTTGAACATATTCCTGAGACCCTGGGGAAAGGACTTCTTTTTCCCATGGAAAATGGCCTTCATTTGTGGCCACTTGGCCTGGCAGGCAGGGCAGTGCCAAGCCAGGAATCTACAAACTCTGCTGGATCCTTCCAAAACTAAAGCTGCCAGCAACTAGGACCCTGCAAGTCCTTAGAGCCCCAGATGCCACCTGTCATCTGACACCCAGAGCCTGGGCCAATGACTTCGTTTTCCCCATGGAAAATGGCCTCCATTTCTGGCCACTCGCCCTGACCAAGAGGGTGGTGCCCAGCAAGAAATTTGCAAGCTTTGCTGGATTGCTCCAAATCTAAAGCTGCCACTTGTTGTTGTTCTATTTCTCTAGAGTCCCATCATGCTGTTCTCAGATTGCTAAAGTCCATACCTCCTCGGTGTGTTCTTATGGCTGCAGATCATCACAGCACAGACGCTTTCTTCTGCATGCTGTTCTTTCCCAGTTCAGGGCTCCTTCAAGGCTCTCCCTGAATGGCTACGCCGCCCCCTTTTATCCCAGTTCTCTTCAATGCTCACAGCTGCAGCCCATCAAGGACAACCAGGACCTGTGGGGCAAAGCCTCTAGACAGATATTCAAATAGAATCCATTTCCTCTACTCTAGCCAGTAAGTACTACCCTACAAGTCCTCAGAACCCCAAAGGCCACCTTTCATCTGACACCCAGACCCTGGGGAAAGGACTTCTTTTTCCCATGGCAAATGGCCTCCCTTGGCAGCCACTCACCCTGGCAGAAAGTGGGAGCCTAGCTAGAATGATGCAATCGTTGCTGGATTTTTCCAAAAGAAAAGCTGGCAGCAACTAGGGCCCTGGAAGTACTTAGAGCCTCAAACGCCACCTTGAACATATTACTGAGAC
This sequence comes from Agelaius phoeniceus, assembly GCF_051311805.1. Classification (NCBI taxonomy): domain Eukaryota; kingdom Metazoa; phylum Chordata; class Aves; order Passeriformes; family Icteridae; genus Agelaius; species Agelaius phoeniceus. The sequence continues at coordinate 132,194 of NW_027509908.1, read as the reverse complement.
CCTGGGGAAAGGACATCTTTTTCCCATGGAAAATGGCCTTCATTTGTGGCCACTTGGCCTGGCAGGCAGGGCAGTGCCAAGCCAGGAATCTACAAACTCTGCTGGATCCTTCCAAAACTAAAGCTGCCAGCAACTAGGACCCTGCAAGTCCTTAGAGCCCCAGATGCCACCTGTCATCTGACACCCAGAGCCTGGGCCAATGACTTCGTTTTCCCCATGGAAAATGGCCTCCATTTCTGGCCACTCGCCCTGACCAAGAGGGTGGTGCCCAGCAAGAAATTTGCAAGCTTTGCTGGATTGCTCCAAATCTAAAGCTGCCAGTTGTTGTTGTTCTATTTCTCTAGAGTCCCATCATGCTGTTCTCAGATTGCTAAAGTCCATACCTCCTCGGTGTGTTCTTATGGCTGCAGATCTTCACAGCACAGACGCTTTCTTCTGCATGCTGTTCTTTCCCAGTTCAGGGCTCCTTCAAGGCTCTCCCTGAATGGCTAAGCCGCCCCCTTTTATCCCAGTTCTCTTCAATGCTCACAGCTGCAGCCCATCAAGGACAACCAGGACCTGTGGGGCAAAGCCTCTAGACAGATATTCAAATAGAATCCATTTCCTCTACTCTAGCCAGTAAGTACTACCCTACAAGTCCTCAGAACCCCAAAGGCCACCTTTCATCTGACACCCAGACCCTGGGGAAAGGACTTCTTTTTCCCATGGCAAATGGCCTCCCTTGGCAGCCACTCACCCTGGCAGAAAGTGGGAGCCTAGCTAGAATGATGCAATCGTTGCTGGATTTTTCCAAAAGAAAAGCTGGCAGCAACTAGGGCCCTGGAAGTATTTAGAGCCTCAAACGCCACCTTGAACATATTACTGAGACCCTGGGGAAAGGACATCTTTTTCCCATGGAAAATGGCCTTCATTTGTGGCCACTTGGCCTGGCAGGCAGGGCAGTGCCAAGCCAGGAATCTACAAACTCTGCTGGATCCTTCCAGAACGAAAGCTGCCAGCAACTAGGACCCTGCAAGTCCTTAGAGCCCCAGACGCCACCTTTCATCTGACACCCAGAGCCTGGGCCAATGACTTCGTTTTCCCCATGGAAAATGGCCTCCATTTCTGGCCACTCGCCCTGACCAAGAGGGTGGTGCCCAGCAAGAAATTTGCAAGCTTTGCTGGATTGCTCCAAATCTAAAGCTGCCACTTGTTGTTGTTCTATTTCTCTAGAGTCCCATCATGCTGTTCTCAGATTGCTAAAGTCCATACCTCCTCGGTGTGTTCTTATGGCTGCAGATCTTCACAGCACAGACGCTTTCTTCTGCATGCTGTTCTTTCCCAGTTCAGGGCTCCTTCAAGGCTCTCCCTGAATGGCTACGCCGCCCCCTTTTATCCCAGTTCTCTTCAATGCTCACAGCTGCAGCCCATCAAGGAAAACCAGGACCTGTGGGGCAAAGCCTCTAGACAGATATTCAAATAGAATCCATTTCCTCTACTCTAGCCAGTAAGTAGTACCCTACAAGTCCTCAGAACCCCAAAGGCCACCTTTCATCTGACACCCAGACCCTGGGGAAAGGACTTCTTTTTCCCATGGCAAATGGCCTCCCTTGGCAGCCACTCACCCTGGCAGAAAGTGGGAGCCTAGCTAGAATGATGCAATCGTTGCTGGATTTTTCCAAAAGAAAAGCTGGCAGCAACTAGGGCCCTGGAAGTACTTAGAGCCTCAAACGCCACCTTGAACATATTCCTGAGACCCTGGGGAAAGGACTTCTTTTTCCCATGGGAAATGGCCTTCATTTGTGGCCACTTGGCCTGGCAGGCAGGGCAGTGCCAAGCCAGGAATCTACAAACTCTGCTGGATCCTTCCAAAACTAAAGCTGCCAGCAACTAGGACCCTGCAAGTCCTTAGAGCCCCAGATGCCACCTGTCATCTGACACCCAGAGCCTGGGCCAATGACTTCGTTTTCCCCATGGAAAATGGCCTCCATTTCTGGCCACTCGCCCTGACCAAGAGGGTGGTGCCCAGCAAGAAATTTGCAAGCTTTGCTGGATTGCTCCAAATCTAAAGCTGCCACTTGTTGTTGTTCTATTTCTCTAGAGTCCCATCATGCTGTTCTCAGATTGCTAAAGTCCATACCTCCTCGGTGTGTTCTTATGGCTGCAGATCTTCACAGCACAGACGCTTTCTTCTGCATGCTGTTCTTTCCCAGTTCAGGGCTCCTTCAAGGCTCTCCCTGAATGGCTACGCCGCCCCCTTTTATCCCAGTTCTCTTCAATGCTCACAGCTGCAGCCCATCAAGGACAACCAGGACCTGTGGGGCAAAGCCTCTAGACAGATATTCAAATAGAATCCATTTCCTCTACTCTAGCCAGTAAGTACTACCCTACAAGTCCTCAGAACCCCAAAGGCCACCTTTCATCTGACACCCAGACCCTGGGGAAAGGACTTCTTTTTCCCATGGCAAATGGCCTCCCTTGGCAGCCACTCACCCTGGCAGAAAGTGGGAGCCTAGCTAGAATGATGCAATCGTTGCTGGATTTTTCCAAAAGAAAAGCTGGCAGCAACTAGGGCCCTGGAAGTATTTAGAGCCTCAAACGCCACCTTGAACATATTACTGAGACCCTGGGGAAAGGACATCTTTTTCCCATGGAAAATGGCCTTCATTTGTGGCCACTTGGCCTGGCAGGCAGGGCAGTGCCAAGCCAGGAATCTACAAACTCTGCTGGATCCTTCCAGAACGAAAGCTGCCAGCAACTAGGACCCTGCAAGTCCTTAGAGCCCCAGACGCCACCTTTCATCTGACACCCAGAGCCTGGGCCAATGACTTCGTTTTCCCCATGGAAAATGGCCTCCATTTCTGGCCACTCGCCCTGACCAAGAGGGTGGTGCCCAGCAAGAAATTTGCAAGCTTTGCTGGATTGCTCCAAATCTAAAGCTGCCACTTGTTGTTGTTCTATTTCTCTAGAGTCCCATCATGCTGTTCTCAGATTGCTAAAGTCCATACCTCCTCGGTGTGTTCTTATGGCTGCAGATCTTCACAGCACAGACGCTTTCTTCTGCATGCTGTTCTTTCCCAGTTCAGGGCTCCTTCAAGGCTCTCCCTGAATGGCTACGCCGCCCCCTTTTATCCCAGTTCTCTTCAATGCTCACAGCTGCAGCCCATCAAGGACAACCAGGACCTGTGGGGCAAAGCCTCTAGACAGATATTCAAATAGAATCCATTTCCTCTACTCTAGCCAGTAAGTAGTACCCTACAAGTCCTCAGAACCCCAAAGGCCACCTTTCATCTGACACCCAGACCCTGGGGAAAGGACTTCTTTTTCCCATGGCAAATGGCCTCCCTTGGCAGCCACTCACCCTGGCAGAAAGTGGGAGCCTAGCTAGAATGATGCAATCGTTGCTGGATTTTTCCAAAAGAAAAGCTGGCAGCAACTAGGGCCCTGGAAGTATTTAGAGCCTCAAACGCCACCTTGAACATATTACTGAGACCCTGGGGAAAGGACATCTTTTTCCCATGGAAAATGGCCTTCATTTGTGGCCACTTGGCCTGGCAGGCAGGGCAGTGCCAAGCCAGGAATCTACAAACTGTGCTGGATCCTTCCAGAACGAAAGCTGCCAGCAACTAGGACCCTGCAAGTCCTTAGAGCCCCAGACGCCACCTTTCATCTGACACCCAGAGCCTGGGCCAATGACTTCGTTTTCCCCATGGAAAATGGCCTCCATTTCTGGCCTCTCACCCTGACCAAGAGGGTGGTGCCCAGCAAGAAATTTGCAAGCTTTGCTGGATTGCTCCAAATCTAAAGCTGCCACTTGTTGTTGTTCTATTTCTCTAGAGTCCCATCATGCTGTTCTCAGATTGCTAAAGTCCATACCTCCTCGGTGTGTTCTTATGGCTGCAGATCTTCACAGCACAGACGCTTTCTTCTGCATGCTGTTCTTTCCCAGTTCAGGGCTCCTTCAAGGCTCTCCCTGAATGGCTACGCCGCCCCCTTTTATCCCAGTTCTCTTCAATGCTCACAGCTGCAGCCCATCAAGGACAACCAGGACCTGTGGGGCAAAGCCTCTAGACAGATATTCAAATAGAATCCATTTCCTCTACTCTAGCCAGTAAGTAGTACCCTACAAGTCCTCAGAACCCCAAAGGCCACCTTTCATCTGACACCCAGACCCTGGGGAAAGGACTTCTTTTTCCCATGGCAAATGGCCTCCCTTGGCAGCCACTCACCCTGGCAGAAAGTGGGAGCCTAGCTAGAATGATGCAATCGTTGCTGGATTTTTCCAAAAGAAAAGCTGGCAGCAACTAGGGCCCTGGAAGTACTTAGAGCCTCAAACGCCACCTTGAACATATTCCTGAGACCCTGGGGAAAGGACTTCTTTTTCCCATGGAAAATGGCCTTCATTTGTGGCCACTTGGCCTGGCAGGCAGGGCAGTGCCAAGCCAGGAATCTACAAACTCTGCTGGATCCTTCCAAAACTAAAGCTGCCAGCAACTAGGACCCTGCAAGTCCTTAGAGCCCCAGATGCCACCTGTCATCTGACACCCAGAGCCTGGGCCAATGACTTCGTTTTCCCCATGGAAAATGGCCTCCATTTCTGGCCACTCGCCCTGACCAAGAGGGTGGTGCCCAGCAAGAAATTTGCAAGCTTTGCTGGATTGCTCCAAATCTAAAGCTGCCACTTGTTGTTGTTCTATTTCTCTAGAGTCCCATCATGCTGTTCTCAGATTGCTAAAGTCCATACCTCCTCGGTGTGTTCTTATGGCTGCAGATCTTCACAGCACAGACGCTTTCTTCTGCATGCTGTTCTTTCCCAGTTCAGGGCTCCTTCAAGGCTCTCCCTGAATGGCTACGCCGCCCCCTTTTATCCCAGTTCTCTTCAATGCTCACAGCTGCAGCCCATCAAGGACAACCAGGACCTGTGGGGCAAAGCCTCTAGACAGATATTCAAATAGAATCCATTTCCTCTACTCTAGCCAGTAAGTAGTACCCTACAAGTCCTCAGAACCCCAAAGGCCACCTTTCATCTGACACCCAGACCCTGGGGAAAGGACTTCTTTTTCCCATGGCAAATGGCCTCCCTTGGCAGCCACTCACCCTGGCAGAAAGTGGGAGCCTAGCTAGAATGATGCAATCGTTGCTGGATTTTTCCAAAAGAAAAGCTGGCAGCAACTAGGGCCCTGGAAGTACTTAGAGCCTCAAACGCCACCTTGAACATATTACTGAGACCCTGGGGAAAGGACATCTTTTTCCCATGGAAAATGGCCTTCATTTGTGGCCACTTGGCCTGGCAGGCAGGGCAGTGCCAAGCCAGGAATCTACAAACTCTGCTGGATCCTTCCAGAACGAAAGCTGCCAGCAACTAGGACCCTGCAAGTCCTTAGAGCCCCAGATGCCACCTTTCATCTGACACCCAGAGCCTGGGCCAATGACTTCGTTTTCCCCATGGAAAATGGCCTCCATTTCTGGCCACTCGCCCTGACCAAGAGGGTGGTGCCCAGCAAGAAATTTGCAAGCTTTGCTGGATTGCTCCAAATCTAAAGCTGCCACTTGTTGTTGTTCTATTTCTCTAGAGTCCCATCATGCTGTTCTCAGATTGCTAAAGTCCATACCTCCTCGGTGTGTTCTTATGGCTGCAGATCTTCACAGCACAGACGCTTTCTTCTGCATGCTGTTCTTTCCCAGTTCAGGGCTCCTTCAAGGCTCTCCCTGAATGGCTACGCCGCCCCCTTTTATCCCAGTTCTCTTCAATGCTCACAGCTGCAGCCCATCAAGGACAACCAGGACCTGTGGGGCAAAGCCTCTAGACAGATATTCAAATAGAATCCATTTCCTCTACTCTAGCCAGTAAGTAGTACCCTACAAGTCCTCAGAACCCCAAAGGCCACCTTTCATCTGACACCCAGACCCTGGGGAAAGGACTTCTTTTTCCCATGGCAAATGGCCTCCCTTGGCAGCCACTCACCCTGGCAGAAAGTGGGAGCCTAGCTAGAATGATGCAATCGTTGCTGGATTTTTCCAAAAGAAAAGCTGGCAGCAACTAGGGCCCTGGAAGTACTTAGAGCCTCAAACGCCACCTTGAACATATTCCTGAGACCCTGGGGAAAGGACTTCTTTTTCCCATGGAAAATGGCCTTCATTTGTGGCCACTTGGCCTGGCAGGCAGGGCAGTGCCAAGCCAGGAATCTACAAACTCTGCTGGATCCTTCCAAAACTAAAGCTGCCAGCAACTAGGACCCTGCAAGTCCTTAGAGCCCCAGATGCCACCTGTCATCTGACACCCAGAGCCTGGGCCAATGACTTCGTTTTCCCCATGGAAAATGGCCTCCATTTCTGGCCACTCGCCCTGACCAAGAGGGTGGTGCCCAGCAAGAAATTTGCAAGCTTTGCTGGATTGCTCCAAATCTAAAGCTGCCACTTGTTGTTCTTCTATTTCTCTAGAGTCCCATCATGCTGTTCTCAGATTGCTAAAGTCCATACCTCCTCGGTGTGTTCTTATGGCTGCAGATCTTCACAGCACAGACGCTTTCTTCTGCATGCTGTTCTTTCCCAGTTCAGGGCTCCTTCAAGGCTCTCCCTGAATGGCTACGCCGCCCCCTTTTATCCCAGTTCTCTTCAATGCTCACAGCTGCAGCCCATCAAGGACAACCAGGACCTGTGGGGCAAAGCCTCTAGACAGATATTCAAATAGAATCCATTTCCTCTACTCTAGCCAGTAAGTAGTACCCTACAAGTCCTCAGAACCCCAAAGGCCACCTTTCATCTGACACCCAGACCCTGGGGAAAGGACTTCTTTTTCCCATGGCAAATGGCCTCCCTTGGCAGCCACTCACCCTGGCAGAAAGTGGGAGCCTAGCTAGAATGATGCAATCGTTGCTGGATTTTTCCAAAAGAAAAGCTGGCAGCAACTAGGGCCCTGGAAGTACTTAGAGCCTCAAACGCCACCTTGAACATATTACTGAGACCCTGGGGAAAGGACATCTTTTTCCCATGGAAAATGGCCTTCATTTGTGGCCACTTGGCCTGGCAGGCAGGGCAGTGCCAAGCCAGGAATCTACAAACTCTGCTGGATCCTTCCAGAACGAAAGCTGCCAGCAACTAGGACCCTGCAAGTCCTTAGAGCCCCAGATGCCACCTTTCATCTGACACCCAGAGCCTGGGCCAATGACTTCGTTTTCCCCATGGAAAATGGCCTCCATTTCTGGCCACTCGCCCTGACCAAGAGGGTGGTGCCCAGCAAGAAATTTGCAAGCTTTGCTGGATTGCTCCAAATCTAAAGCTGCCAGTTGTTGTTGTTCTATTTCTCTAGAGTCCCATAATGCTGTTCTCAGATTGCTAAAGTCCATACCTCCTCGGTGTGTTCTTATGGCTGCAGATCTTCACAGCACAGACGCTTTCTTCTGCATGCTGTTCTTTCCCAGTTCAGGGCTCCTTCAAGGCTCTCCCTGAATGGCTAAGCCGCCCCCTTTTATCCCAGTTCTCTTCAATGCTCACAGCTGCAGCCCATCAAGGACAACCAGGACCTGTGGGGCAAAGCCTCTAGACAGATATTCAAATAGAATCCATTTCCTCTACTCTAGCCAGTAAGTAGTACCCTACAAGTCCTCAGAACCCCAAAGGCCACCTTTCATCTGACACCCAGACCCTGGGGAAAGGACTTCTTTTTCCCATGGCAAATGGCCTCCCTTGGCAGCCACTTACCCTGGCAGAAAGTGGGAGCCTAGCTAGAATGATGCAATCGTTGCTGGATTTTTCCAAAAGAAAAGCTGGCAGCAACTAGGGCCCTGGAAGTATTTAGAGCCTCAAACGCCACCTTGAACATATTACTGAGACCCTGGGGAAAGGACTTCTTTTTCCCATGGAAAATGGCCTTCATTTGTGGCCACTTGGCCTGGCAGGCAGGGCAGTGCCAAGCCAGGAATCTACAAACTCTGCTGGATCCTTCCAGAACGAAAGCTGCCAGCAACTAGGACCCTGCAAGTCCTTAGAGCCCCAGACGCCACCTTTCATCTGACACCCAGAGCCTGGGCCAATGACTTCGTTTTCCCCATGGAAAATGGCCTCCATTTCTGGCCACTCGCCCTGACCAAGAGGGTGGTGCCCAGCAAGAAATTTGCAAGCTTTGCTGGATTGCTCCAAATCTAAAGCTGCCACTTGTTGTTGTTCTATTTCTCTAGAGTCCCATCATGCTGTTCTCAGATTGCTAAAGTCCATACCTCCTCGGTGTGTTCTTATGGCTGCAGATCTTCACAGCACAGACGCTTTCTTCTGCATGCTGTTCTTTCCCAGTTCAGGGCTCCTTCAAGGCTCTCCCTGAATGGCTACGCCGCCCCCTTTTATCCCAGTTCTCTTCAATGCTCACAGCTGCAGCCCATCAAGGAAAACCAGGACCTGTGGGGCAAAGCCTCTAGACAGATATTCAAATAGAATCCATTTCCTCTACTCTAGCCAGTAAGTAGTACCCTACAAGTCCTCAGAACCCCAAAGGCCACCTTTCATCTGACACCCAGACCCTGGGGAAAGGACTTCTTTTTCCCATGGCAAATGGCCTCCCTTGGCAGCCACTCACCCTGGCAGAAAGTGGGAGCCTAGCTAGAATGATGCAATCGTTGCTGGATTTTTCCAAAAGAAAAGCTGGCAGCAACTAGGGCCCTGGAAGTACTTAGAGCCTCAAACGCCACCTTGAACATATTACTGAGACCCTGGGGAAAGGACATCTTTTTCCCATGGAAAATGGCCTTCATTTGTGGCCACTTGGCCTGGCAGGCAGGGCAGTGCCAAGCCAGGAATCTACAAACTCTGCTGGATCCTTCCAAAACTAAAGCTGCCAGCAACTAGGACCCTGCAAGTCCTTAGAGCCCCAGATGCCACCTGTCATCTGACACCCAGAGCCTGGGCCAATGACTTCGTTTTCCCCATGGAAAATGGCCTCCATTTCTGGCCACTCGCCCTGACCAAGAGGGTGGTGCCCAGCAAGAAATTTGCAAGCTTTGCTGGATTGCTCCAAATCTAAAGCTGCCACTTGTTGTTGTTCTATTTCTCTAGAGTCCCATCATGCTGTTCTCAGATTGCTAAAGTCCATACCTCCTCGGTGTGTTCTTATGGCTGCAGATCTTCACAGCACAGACGCTTTCTTCTGCATGCTGTTCTTTCCCAGTTCAGGGCTCCTTCAAGGCTCTCCCTGAATGGCTACGCCGCCCCCTTTTATCCCAGTTCTCTTCAATGCTCACAGCTGCAGCCCATCAAGGACAACCAGGACCTGTGGGGCAAAGCCTCTAGACAGATATTCAAATAGAATCCATTTCCTCTACTCTAGCCAGTAAGTAGTACCCTACAAGTCCTCAGAACCCCAAAGGCCACCTTTCATCTGACACCCAGACCCTGGGGAAAGGACTTCTTTTTCCCATGGCAAATGGCCTCCCTTGGCAGCCACTCACCCTGGCAGAAAGTGGGAGCCTAGCTAGAATGATGCAATCGTTGCTGGATTTTTCCAAAAGAAAAGCTGGCAGCAACTAGGGCCCTGGAAGTACTTAGAGCCTCAAACGCCACCTTGAACATATTCCTGAGACCCTGGGGAAAGGACTTCTTTTTCCCATGGAAAATGGCCTTCATTTGTGGCCACTTGGCCTGGCAGGCAGGGCAGTGCCAAGCCAGGAATCTACAAACTCTGCTGGATCCTTCCAAAACTAAAGCTGCCAGCAACTAGGACCCTGCAAGTCCTTAGAGCCCCAGATGCCACCTTTCATCTGACACCCAGAGCCTGGGCCAATGACTTCGTTTTCCCCATGGAAAATGGCCTCCATTTCTGGCCACTCGCCCTGACCAAGAGGGTGGTGCCCAGCAAGAAATTTGCAAGCTTTGCTGGATTGCTCCAAATCGAAAGCTGCCACTTGTTGTTGTTCTATTTCTCTAGAGTCCCATCATGCTGTTCTCAGATTGCTAAAGTCCATACCTCCTCGGTGTGTTCTTATGGCTGCAGATCTTCACAGCACAGACGCTTTCTTCTGCATGCTGTTCTTTCCCAGTTCAGGGCTCCTTCAAGGCTCTCCCTGAATGGCTACGCCGCCCCCTTTTATCCCAGTTCTCTTCAATGCTCACAGCTGCAGCCCATCAAGGAAAACCAGGACCTGTGGGGCAAAGCCTCTAGACAGATATTCAAATAGAATCCATTTCCTCTACTCTAGCCAGTAAGTACTACCCTACAAGTCCTCAGAACCCCAAAGGCCACCTTTCATCTGACACCCAGACCCTGGGGAAAGGACTTCTTTTTCCCATGGCAAATGGCCTCCCTTGGCAGCCACTCACCCTGGCAGAAAGTGGGAGCCTAGCTAGAATGATGCAATCGTTGCTGGATTTTTCCAAAAGAAAAGCTGGCAGCAACTAGGGCCCTGGAAGTATTTAGAGCCTCAAACGCCACCTTGAACATATTACTGAGACCCTGGGGAAAGGACATCTTTTTCCCATGGAAAATGGCCTTCATTTGTGGCCACTTGGCCTGGCAGGCAGGGCAGTGCCAAGCCAGGAATCTACAAACTCTGCTGGATCCTTCCAGAACGAAAGCTGCCAGCAACTAGGACCCTGCAAGTCCTTAGAGCCCCAGACGCCACCTTTCATCTGACACCCAGAGCCTGGGCCAATGACTTCGTTTTCCCCATGGAAAATGGCCTCCATTTCTGGCCTCTCACCCTGACCAAGAGGGTGGTGCCCAGCAAGAAATTTGCAAGCTTTGCTGGATTGCTCCAAATCTAAAGCTGCCACTTGTTGTTCTTCTATTTCTCTAGAGTCCCATCATGCTGTTCTCAGATTGCTAAAGTCCATACCTCCTCGGTGTGTTCTTATGGCTGCAGATCTTCACAGCACAGACGCTTTCTTCTGCATGCTGTTCTTTCCCAGTTCAGGGCTCCTTCAAGGCTCTCCCTGAATGGCTACGCCGCCCCCTTTTATCCCAGTTCTCTTCAATGCTCACAGCTGCAGCCCATCAAGGACAACCAGGACCTGTGGGGCAAAGCCTCTAGACAGATATTCAAATAGAATCCATTTCCTCTACTCTAGCCAGTAAGTAGTACCCTACAAGTCCTCAGAACCCCAAAGGCCACCTTTCATCTGACACCCAGACCCTGGGGAAAGGACTTCTTTTTCCCATGGCAAATGGCCTCCCTTGGCAGCCACTCACCCTGGCAGAAAGTGGGAGCCTAGCTAGAATGATGCAATCGTTGCTGGATTTTTCCAAAAGAAAAGCTGGCAGCAACTAGGGCCCTGGAAGTACTTAGAGCCTCAAACGCCACCTTGAACATATTCCTGAGACCCTGGGGAAAGGACTTCTTTTTCCCATGGAAAATGGCCTTCATTTGTGGCCACTTGGCCTGGCAGGCAGGGCAGTGCCAAGCCAGGAATCTACAAACTCTGCTGGATCCTTCCAAAACTAAAGCTGCCAGCAACTAGGACCCTGCAAGTCCTTAGAGCCCCAGATGCCACCTGTCATCTGACACCCAGAGCCTGGGCCAATGACTTCGTTTTCCCCATGGAAAATGGCCTCCATTTCTGGCCACTCGCCCTGACCAAGAGGGTGGTGCCCAGCAAGAAATTTGCAAGCTTTGCTGGATTGCTCCAAATCGAAAGCTGCCACTTGTTGTTGTTCTATTTCTCTAGAGTCCCATCATGCTGTTCTCAGATTGCTAAAGTCCATACCTCCTCGGTGTGTTCTTATGGCTGCAGATCTTCACAGCACAGACGCTTTCTTCTGCATGCTGTTCTTTCCCAGTTCAGGGCTCCTTCAAGGCTCTCCCTGAATGGCTACGCCGCCCCCTTTTATCCCAGTTCTCTTCAATGCTCACAGCTGCAGCCCATCAAGGACAACCAGGACCTGTGGGGCAAAGCCTCTAGACAGATATTCAAATAGAATCCATTTCCTCTACTCTAGCCAGTAAGTAGTACCCTACAAGTCCTCAGAACCCCAAAGGCCACCTTTCATCTGACACCCAGACCCTGGGGAAAGGACTTCTTTTTCCCATGGCAAATGGCCTCCCTTGGCAGCCACTCACCCTGGCAGAAAGTGGGAGCCTAGCTAGAATGATGCAATCGTTGCTGGATTTTTCCAAAAGAAAAGCTGGCAGCAACTAGGGCCCTGGAAGTACTTAGAGCCTCAAACGCCACCTTGAACATATTCCTGAGACCCTGGGGAAAGGACTTCTTTTTCCCATGGAAAATGGCCTTCATTTGTGGCCACTTGGCCTGGCAGGCAGGGCAGTGCCAAGCCAGGAATCTACAAACTCTGCTGGATCCTTCCAAAACTAAAGCTGCCAGCAACTAGGACCCTGCAAGTCCTTAGAGCCCCAGATGCCACCAGTCATCTGACACCCAGAGCCTGGGCCAATGACTTCGTTTTCCCCATGGAAAATGGCCTCCATTTCTGGCCACTCGCCCTGACCAAGAGGGTGGTGCCCAGCAAGAAATTTGCAAGCTTTGCTGGATTGCTCCAAATCTAAAGCTGCCACTTGTTGTTGTTCTATTTCTCTAGAGTCCCATCATGCTGTTCTCAGATTGCTAAAGTCCATACCTCCTCGGTGTGTTCTTATGGCTGCAGATCTTCACAGCACAGACGCTTTCTTCTGCATGCTGTTCTTTCCCAGTTCAGGGCTCCTTCAAGGCTCTCCCTGAATGGCTACGCCGCCCCCTTTTATCCCAGTTCTCTTCAATGCTCACAGCTGCAGCCCATCAAGGACAACCAGGACCTGTGGGGCAAAGCCTCTAGACAGATATTCAAATAGAATCCATTTCCTCTACTCTAGCCAGTAAGTAGTACCCTACAAGTCCTCAGAACCCCAAAGGCCACCTTTCATCTGACACCCAGACCCTGGGGAAAGGACTTCTTTTTCCCATGGCAAATGGCCTCCCTTGGCAGCCACTCACCCTGGCAGAAAGTGGGAGCCTAGCTAGAATGATGCAATCGTTGCTGGATTTTTCCAAAAGAAAAGCTGGCAGCAACTAGGGCCCTGGAAGTATTTAGAGCCTCAAACGCCACCTTGAACATATTACTGAGACCCTGGGGAAAGGACATCTTTTTCCCATGGAAAATGGCCTTCATTTGTGGCCACTTGGCCTGGCAGGCAGGGCAGTGCCAAGCCAGGAATCTACAAACTCTGCTGGATCCTTCCAGAACGAAAGCTGCCAGCAACTAGGACCCTGCAAGTCCTTAGAGCCCCAGACGCCACCTTTCATCTGACACCCAGAGCCTGGGCCAATGACTTCGTTTTCCCCATGGAAAATGGCCTCCATTTCTGGCCTCTCACCCTGACCAAGAGGGTGGTGCCCAGCAAGAAATTTGCAAGCTTTGCTGGATTGCTCCAAATCTAAAGCTGCCACTTGTTGTTGTTCTATTTCTCTAGAGTCCCATCATGCTGTTCTCAGATTGCTAAAGTCCATACCTCCTCGGTGTGTTCTTATGGCTGCAGATCTTCACAGCACAGACGCTTTCTTCTGCATGCTGTTCTTTCCCAGTTCAGGGCTCCTTCAAGGCTCTCCCTGAATGGCTACGCCGCCCCCTTTTATCCCAGTTCTCTTCAATGCTCACAGCTGCAGCCCATCAAGGACAACCAGGACCTGTGGGGCAAAGCCTCTAGACAGATATTCAAATAGAATCCATTTCCTCTACTCTAGCCAGTAAGTAGTACCCTACAAGTCCTCAGAACCCCAAAGGCCACCTTTCATCTGACACCCAGACCCTGGGGAAAGGACTTCTTTTTCCCATGGCAAATGGCCTCCCTTGGCAGCCACTCACCCTGGCAGAAAGTGGGAGCCTAGCTAGAATGATGCAATCGTTGCTGGATTTTTCCAAAAGAAAAGCTGGCAGCAACTAGGGCCCTGGAAGTACTTAGAGCCTCAAACGCCACCTTGAACATATTACTGAGACCCTGGGGAAAGGACATCTTTTTCCCATGGAAAATGGCCTTCATTTGTGGCCACTTGGCCTGGCAGGCAGGGCAGTGCCAAGCCAGGAATCTACAAACTCTGCTGGATCCTTCCAAAACTAAAGCTGCCAGCAACTAGGACCCTGCAAGTCCTTAGAGCCCCAGATGCCACCTGTCATCTGACACCCAGAGCCTGGGCCAATGACTTCGTTTTCCCCATGGAAAATGGCCTCCATTTCTGGCCACTCGCCCTGACCAAGAGGGTGGTGCCCAGCAAGAAATTTGCAAGCTTTGCTGGATTGCTCCAAATCTAAAGCTGCCAGTTGTTGTTGTTCTATTTCTCTAGAGTCCCATCATGCTGTTCTCAGATTGCTAAAGTCCATACCTCCTCGGTGTGTTCTTATGGCTGCAGATCTTCACAGCACAGACGCTTTCTTCTGCATGCTGTTCTTTCCCAGTTCAGGGCTCCTTCAAGGCTCTCCCTGAATGGCTACGCCGCCCCCTTTTATCCCAGTTCTCTTCAATGCTCACAGCTGCAGCCCATCAAGGACAACCAGGACCTGTGGGGCAAAGCCTCTAGACAGATATTCAAATAGAATCCATTTCCTCTACTCTAGCCAGTAAGTAGTACCCTACAAGTCCTCAGAACCCCAAAGGCCACCTTTCATCTGACACCCAGACCCTGGGGAAAGGACTTCTTTTTCCCATGGCAAATGGCCTCCCTTGGCAGCCACTCACCCTGGCAGAAAGTGGGAGCCTAGCTAGAATGATGCAATCGTTGCTGGATTTTTCCAAAAGAAAAGCTGGCAGCAACTAGGGCCCTGGAAGTATTTAGAGCCTCAAACGCCACCTTGAACATATTACTGAGACCCTGGGGAAAGGACATCTTTTTCCCATGGAAAATGGCCTTCATTTGTGGCCACTTGGCCTGGCAGGCAGGGCAGTGCCAAGCCAGGAATCTACAAACTCTGCTGGATCCTTCCAGAACGAAAGCTGCCAGCAACTAGGACCCTGCAAGTCCTTAGAGCCCCAGACGCCACCTTTCATCTGACACCCAGAGCCTGGGCCAATGACTTCGTTTTCCCCATGGAAAATGGCCTCCATTTCTGGCCTCTCACCCTGACCAAGAGGGTGGTGCCCAGCAAGAAATTTGCAAGCTTTGCTGGATTGCTCCAAATCGAAAGCTGCCACTTGTTGTTGTTCTATTTCTCTAGAGTCCCATCATGCTGTTCTCAGATTGCTAAAGTCCATACCTCCTCGGTGTGTTCTTATGGCTGCAGATCTTCACAGCACAGACGCTTTCTTCTGCATGCTGTTCTTTCCCAGTTCAGGGCTCCTTCAAGGCTCTCCCTGAATGGCTACGCCGCCCCCTTTTATCCCAGTTCTCTTCAATGCTCACAGCTGCAGCCCATCAAGGACAACCAGGACCTGTGGGGCAAAGCCTCTAGACAGATATTCAAATAGAATCCATTTCCTCTACTCTAGCCAGTAAGTAGTACCCTACAAGTCCTCAGAACCCCAAAGGCCACCTTTCATCTGACACCCAGACCCTGGGGAAAGGACTTCTTTTTCCCATGGCAAATGGCCTCCCTTGGCAGCCACTCACCCTGGCAGAAAGTGGGAGCCTAGCTAGAATGATGCAATCGTTGCTGGATTTTTCCAAAAGAAAAGCTGGCAGCAACTAGGGCCCTGGAAGTACTTAGAGCCTCAAACGCCACCTTGAACATATTACTGAGACCCTGGGGAAAGGACATCTTTTTCCCATGGAAAATGGCCTTCATTTGTGGCCACTTGGCCTGGCAGGCAGGGCAGTGCCAAGCCAGGAATCTACAAACTCTGCTGGATCCTTCCAAAACTAAAGCTGCCAGCAACTAGGACCCTGCAAGTCCTTAGAGCCCCAGATGCCACCTGTCATCTGACACCCAGAGCCTGGGCCAATGACTTCGTTTTCCCCATGGAAAATGGCCTCCATTTCTGGCCACTCGCCCTGACCAAGAGGGTGGTGCCCAGCAAGAAATTTGCAAGCTTTGCTGGATTGCTCCAAATCTAAAGCTGCCACTTGTTGTTGTTCTATTTCTCTAGAGTCCCATCATGCTGTTCTCAGATTGCTAAAGTCCATACCTCCTCGGTGTGTTCTTATGGCTGCAGATCTTCACAGCACAGACGCTTTCTTCTGCATGCTGTTCTTTCCCAGTTCAGGGCTCCTTCAAGGCTCTCCCTGAATGGCTACGCCGCCCCCTTTTATCCCAGTTCTCTTCAATGCTCACAGCTGCAGCCCATCAAGGACAACCAGGACCTGTGGGGCAAAGCCTCTAGACAGATATTCAAATAGAATCCATTTCCTCTACTCTAGCCAGTAAGTAGTACCCTACAAGTCCTCAGAACCCCAAAGGCCACCTTTCATCTGACACCCAGACCCTGGGGAAAGGACTTCTTTTTCCCATGGCAAATGGCCTCCCTTGGCAGCCACTCACCCTGGCAGAAAGTGGGAGCCTAGCTAGAATGATGCAATCGTTGCTGGATTTTTCCAAAAGAAAAGCTGGCAGCAACTAGGGCCCTGGAAGTACTTAGAGCCTCAAACGCCACCTTGAACATATTACTGAGACCCTGGGGAAAGGACTTCTTTTTCCCATGGAAAATGGCCTTCATTTGTGGCCACTTGGCCTGGCAGGCAGGGCAGTGCCAAGCCAGGAATCTACAAACTCTGCTGGATCCTTCCAAAACTAAAGCTGCCAGCAACTAGGACCCTGCAAGTCCTTAGAGCCCCAGATGCCACCTGTCATCTGACACCCAGAGCCTGGGCCAATGACTTCGTTTTCCCCATGGAAAATGGCCTCCATTTCTGGCCACTCGCCCTGACCAAGAGGGTGGTGCCCAGCAAGAAATTTGCAAGCTTTGCTGGATTGCTCCAAATCGAAAGCTGCCACTTGTTGTTGTTCTATTTCTCTAGAGTCCCATCATGCTGTTCTCAGATTGCTAAAGTCCATACCTCCTCGGTGTGTTCTTATGGCTGCAGATCTTCACAGCACAGACGCTTTCTTCTGCATGCTGTTCTTTCCCAGTTCAGGGCTCCTTCAAGGCTCTCCCTGAATGGCTACGCCGCCCCCTTTTATCCCAGTTCTCTTCAATGCTCACAGCTGCAGCCCATCAAGGACAACCAGGACCTGTGGGGCAAAGCCTCTAGACAGATATTCAAATAGAATCCATTTCCTCTACTCTAGCCAGTAAGTAGTACCCTACAAGTCCTCAGAACCCCAAAGGCCACCTTTCATCTGACACCCAGACCCTGGGGAAAGGACTTCTTTTTCCCATGGCAAATGGCCTCCCTTGGCAGCCACTCACCCTGGCAGAAAGTGGGAGCCTAGCTAGAATGATGCAATCGTTGCTGGATTTTTCCAAAAGAAAAGCTGGCAGCAACTAGGGCCCTGGAAGTACTTAGAGCCTCAAACGCCACCTTGAACATATTCCTGAGACCCTGGGGAAAGGACATCTTTTTCCCATGGAAAATGGCCTTCATTTGTGGCCACTTGGCCTGGCAGGCAGGGCAGTGCCAAGCCAGGAATCTACAAACTCTGCTGGATCCTTCCAAAACTAAAGCTGCCAGCAACTAGGACCCTGCAAGTCCTTAGAGCCCCAGATGCCACCTGTCATCTGACACCCAGAGCCTGGGCCAATGACTTCGTTTTCCCCATGGAAAATGGCCTCCATTTCTGGCCACTCGCCCTGACCAAGAGGGTGGTGCCCAGCAAGAAATTTGCAAGCTTTGCTGGATTGCTCCAAATCGAAAGCTGCCACTTGTTGTTGTTCTATTTCTCTAGAGTCCCATCATGCTGTTCTCAGATTGCTAAAGTCCATACCTCCTCGGTGTGTTCTTATGGCTGCAGATCTTCACAGCACAGACGCTTTCTTCTGCATGCTGTTCTTTCCCAGTTCAGGGCTCCTTCAAGGCTCTCCCTGAATGGCTACGCCGCCCCCTTTTATCCCAGTTCTCTTCAATGCTCACAGCTGCAGCCCATCAAGGACAACCAGGACCTGTGGGGCAAAGCCTCTAGACAGATATTCAAATAGAATCCATTTCCTCTACTCTAGCCAGTAAGTACTACCCTACAAGTCCTCAGAACCCCAAAGGCCACCTTTCATCTGACACCCAGACCCTGGGGAAAGGACTTCTTTTTCCCATGGCAAATGGCCTCCCTTGGCAGCCACTCACCCTGGCAGAAAGTGGGAGCCTAGCTAGAATGATGCAATCGTTGCTGGATTTTTCCAAAAGAAAAGCTGGCAGCAACTAGGGCCCTGGAAGTACTTAGAGCCTCAAACGCCACCTTGAACATATTCCTGAGACCCTGGGGAAAGGACTTCTTTTTCCCATGGAAAATGGCCTTCATTTGTGGCCACTTGGCCTGGCAGGCAGGGCAGTGCCAAGCCAGGAATCTACAAACTCTGCTGGATCCTTCAAGAACGAAAGCTGCCAGCAACTAGGACCCTGCAAGTCCTTAGAGCCCCAGATGCCACCTGTCATCTGACACCCAGAGCCTGGGCCAATGACTTCGTTTTCCCCATGGAAAATGGCCTCCATTTCTGGCCACTCGCCCTGACCAAGAGGGTGGTGCCCAGCAAGAAATTTGCAAGCTTTGCTGGATTGCTCCAAATCTAAAGCTGCCACTTGTTGTTGTTCTATTTCTCTAGAGTCCCATCATGCTGTTCTCAGATTGCTAAAGTCCATACCTCCTCGGTGTGTTCTTATGGCTGCAGATCTTCACAGCACAGACGCTTTCTTCTGCATGCTGTTCTTTCCCAGTTCAGGGCTCCTTCAAGGCTCTCCCTGAATGGCTACGCCGCCCCCTTTTATCCCAGTTCTCTTCAATGCTCACAGCTGCAGCCCATCAAGGACAACCAGGACCTGTGGGGCAAAGCCTCTAGACAGATATTCAAATAGAATCCATTTCCTCTACTCTAGCCAGTAAGTAGTACCCTACAAGTCCTCAGAACCCCAAAGGCCACCTTTCATCTGACACCCAGACCCTGGGGAAAGGACTTCTTTTTCCCATGGCAAATGGCCTCCCTTGGCAGCCACTCACCCTGGCAGAAAGTGGGAGCCTAGCTAGAATGATGCAATCGTTGCTGGATTTTTCCAAAAGAAAAGCTGGCAGCAACTAGGGCCCTGGAAGTACTTAGAGCCTCAAACGCCACCTTGAACATATTCCTGAGACCCTGGGGAAAGGACATCTTTTTCCCATGGAAAATGGCCTTCATTTGTGGCCACTTGGCCTGGCAGGCAGGGCAGTGCCAAGCCAGGAATCTACAAACTCTGCTGGATCCTTCCAAAACTAAAGCTGCCAGCAACTAGGACCCTGCAAGTCCTTAGAGCCCCAGATGCCACCTGTCATCTGACACCCAGAGCCTGGGCCAATGACTTCGTTTTCCCCATGGAAAATGGCCTCCATTTCTGGCCACTCGCCCTGACCAAGAGGGTGGTGCCCAGCAAGAAATTTGCAAGCTTTGCTGGATTGCTCCAAATCTAAAGCTGCCACTTGTTGTTGTTCTATTTCTCTAGAGTCCCATAATGCTGTTCTCAGATTGCTAAAGTCCATACCTCCTCGGTGTGTTCTTATGGCTGCAGATCTTCACAGCACAGACGCTTTCTTCTGCATGCTGTTCTTTCCCAGTTCAGGGCTCCTTCAAGGCTCTCCCTGAATGGCTACGCCGCCCCCTTTTATCCCAGTTCTCTTCAATGCTCACAGCTGCAGCCCATCAAGGACAACCAGGACCTGTGGGGCAAAGCCTCTAGACAGATATTCAAATAGAATCCATTTCCTCTACTCTAGCCAGTAAGTAGTACCCTACAAGTCCTCAGAACCCCAAAGGCCACCTTTCATCTGACACCCAGACCCTGGGGAAAGGACTTCTTTTTCCCATGGCAAATGGCCTCCCTTGGCAGCCACTCACCCTGGCAGAAAGTGGGAGCCTAGCTAGAATGATGCAATCGTTGCTGGATTTTTCCAAAAGAAAAGCTGGCAGCAACTAGGGCCCTGGAAGTACTTAGAGCCTCAAACGCCACCTTGAACATATTCCTGAGACCCTGGGGAAAGGACATCTTTTTCCCATGGAAAATGGCCTTCATTTGTGGCCACTTGGCCTGGCAGGCAGGGCAGTGCCAAGCCAGGAATCTACAAACTCTGCTGGATCCTTCCAAAACTAAAGCTGCCAGCAACTAGGACCCTGCAAGTCCTTAGAGCCCCAGATGCCACCTGTCATCTGACACCCAGAGCCTGGGCCAATGACTTCGTTTTCCCCATGGAAAATGGCCTCCATTTCTGGCCACTCGCCCTGACCAAGAGGGTGGTGCCCAGCAAGAAATTTGCAAGCTTTGCTGGATTGCTCCAAATCTAAAGCTGCCACTTGTTGTTGTTCTATTTCTCTAGAGTCCCATCATGCTGTTCTCAGATTGCTAAAGTCCATACCTCCTCGGTGTGTTCTTATGGCTGCAGATCTTCACAGCACAGACGCTTTCTTCTGCATGCTGTTCTTTCCCAGTTCAGGGCTCCTTCAAGGCTCTCCCTGAATGGCTACGCCGCCCCCTTTTATCCCAGTTCTCTTCAATGCTCACAGCTGCAGCCCATCAAGGACAACCAGGACCTGTGGGGCAAAGCCTCTAGACAGATATTCAAATAGAATCCATTTCCTCTACTCTAGCCAGTAAGTAGTACCCTACAAGTCCTCAGAACCCCAAAGGCCACCTTTCATCTGACACCCAGACCCTGGGGAAAGGACTTCTTTTTCCCATGGCAAATGGCCTCCCTTGGCAGCCACTCACCCTGGCAGAAAGTGGGAGCCTAGCTAGAATGATGCAATCGTTGCTGGATTTTTCCAAAAGAAAAGCTGGCAGCAACTAGGGCCCTGGAAGTACTTAGAGCCTCAAACGCCACCTTGAACATATTCCTGAGACCCTGGGGAAAGGACTTCTTTTTCCCATGGAAAATGGCCTTCATTTGTGGCCACTTGGCCTGGCAGGCAGGGCAGTGCCAAGCCAGGAATCTACAAACTCTGCTGGATCCTTCCAAAACTAAAGCTGCCAGCAACTAGGACCCTGCAAGTCCTTAGAGCCCCAGATGCCACCTGTCATCTGACACCCAGAGCCTGGGCCAATGACTTCGTTTTCCCCATGGAAAATGGCCTCCATTTCTGGCCACTCGCCCTGACCAAGAGGGTGGTGCCCAGCAAGAAATTTGCAAGCTTTGCTGGATTGCTCCAAATCTAAAGCTGCCACTTGTTGTTGTTCTATTTCTCTAGAGTCCCATCATGCTGTTCTCAGATTGCTAAAGTCCATACCTCCTCGGTGTGTTCTTATGGCTGCAGATCTTCACAGCACAGACGCTTTCTTCTGCATGCTGTTCTTTCCCAGTTCAGGGCTCCTTCAAGGCTCTCCCTGAATGGCTACGCCGCCCCCTTTTATCCCAGTTCTCTTCAATGCTCACAGCTGCAGCCCATCAAGGACAACCAGGACCTGTGGGGCAAAGCCTCTAGACAGATATTCAAATAGAATCCATTTCCTCTACTCTAGCCAGTAAGTACTACCCTACAAGTCCTCAGAACCCCAAAGGCCACCTTTCATCTGACACCCAGACCCTGGGGAAAGGACTTCTTTTTCCCATGGCAAATGGCCTCCCTTGGCAGCCACTCACCCTGGCAGAAAGTGGGAGCCTAGCTAGAATGATGCAATCGTTGCTGGATTTTTCCAAAAGAAAAGCTGGCAGCAACTAGGGCCCTGGAAGTACTTAGAGCCTCAAACGCCACCTTGAACATATTCCTGAGACCCTGGGGAAAGGACATCTTTTTCCCATGGAAAATGGCCTTCATTTGTGGCCACTTGGCCTGGCAGGCAGGGCAGTGCCAAGCCAGGAATCTACAAACTCTGCTGGATCCTTCCAGAACGAAAGCTGCCAGCAACTAGGACCCTGCAAGTCCTTAGAGCCCCAGACGCCACCTGTCATCTGACACCCAGAGCCTGGGCCAATGACTTCGTTTTCCCCATGGAAAATGGCCTCCATTTCTGGCCACTCGCCCTGACCAAGAGGGTGGTGCCCAGCAAGAAATTTGCAAGCTTTGCTGGATTGCTCCAAATCTAAAGCTGCCACTTGTTGTTGTTCTATTTCTCTAGAGTCCCATCATGCTGTTCTCAGATTGCTAAAGTCCATACCTCCTCGGTGTGTTCTTATGGCTGCAGATCTTCACAGCACAGACGCTTTCTTCTGCATGCTGTTCTTTCCCAGTTCAGGGCTCCTTCAAGGCTCTCCCTGAATGGCTACGCCGCCCCCTTTTATCCCAGTTCTCTTCAATGCTCACAGCTGCAGCCCATCAAGGACAACCAGGACCTGTGGGGCAAAGCCTCTAGACAGATATTCAAATAGAATCCATTTCCTCTACTCTAGCCAGTAAGTACTACCCTACAAGTCCTCAGAACCCCAAAGGCCACCTTTCATCTGACACCCAGACCCTGGGGAAAGGACTTCTTTTTCCCATGGCAAATGGCCTCCCTTGGCAGCCACTCACCCTGGCAGAAAGTGGGAGCCTAGCTAGAATGATGCAATCGTTGCTGGATTTTTCCAAAAGAAAAGCTGGCAGCAACTAGGGCCCTGGAAGTACTTAGAGCCTCAAACGCCACCTTGAACATATTCCTGAGACCCTGGGGAAAGGACTTCTTTTTCCCATGGAAAATGGCCTTCATTTGTGGCCACTTGGCCTGGCAGGCAGGGCAGTGCCAAGCCAGGAATCTACAAACTCTGCTGGATCCTTCCAAAACTAAAGCTGCCAGCAACTAGGACCCTGCAAGTCCTTAGAGCCCCAGATGCCACCTGTCATCTGACACCCAGAGCCTGGGCCAATGACTTCGTTTTCCCCATGGAAAATGGCCTCCATTTCTGGCCACTCGCCCTGACCAAGAGGGTGGTGCCCAGCAAGAAATTTGCAAGCTTTGCTGGATTGCTCCAAATCTAAAGCTGCCACTTGTTGTTGTTCTATTTCTCTAGAGTCCCATCATGCTGTTCTCAGATTGCTAAAGTCCATACCTCCTCGGTGTGTTCTTATGGCTGCAGATCTTCACAGCACAGACGCTTTCTTCTGCATGCTGTTCTTTCCCAGTTCAGGGCTCCTTCAAGGCTCTCCCTGAATGGCTACGCCGCCCCCTTTTATCCCAGTTCTCTTCAATGCTCACAGCTGCAGCCCATCAAGGACAACCAGGACCTGTGGGGCAAAGCCTCTAGACAGATATTCAAATAGAATCCATTTCCTCTACTCTAGCCAGTAAGTACTACCCTACAAGTCCTCAGAACCCCAAAGGCCACCTTTCATCTGACACCCAGACCCTGGGGAAAGGACTTCTTTTTCCCATGGCAAATGGCCTCCCTTGGCAGCCACTCACCCTGGCAGAAAGTGGGAGCCTAGCTAGAATGATGCAATCGTTGCTGGATTTTTCCAAAAGAAAAGCTGGCAGCAACTAGGGCCCTGGAAGTACTTAGAGCCTCAAACGCCACCTTGAACATATTCCTGAGACCCTGGGGAAAGGACTTCTTTTTCCCATGGAAAATGGCCTTCATTTGTGGCCACTTGGCCTGGCAGGCAGGGCAGTGCCAAGCCAGGAATCTACAAACTCTGCTGGATCCTTCCAAAACTAAAGCTGCCAGCAACTAGGACCCTGCAAGTCCTTAGAGCCCCAGATGCCACCTGTCATCTGACACCCAGAGCCTGGGCCAATGACTTCGTTTTCCCCATGGAAAATGGCCTCCATTTCTGGCCACTCGCCCTGACCAAGAGGGTGGTGCCCAGCAAGAAATTTGCAAGCTTTGCTGGATTGCTCCAAATCTAAAGCTGCCACTTGTTGTTGTTCTATTTCTCTAGAGTCCCATCATGCTGTTCTCAGATTGCTAAAGTCCATACCTCCTCGGTGTGTTCTTATGGCTGCAGATCTTCACAGCACAGACGCTTTCTTCTGCATGCTGTTCTTTCCCAGTTCAGGGCTCCTTCAAGGCTCTCCCTGAATGGCTACGCCGCCCCCTTTTATCCCAGTTCTCTTCAATGCTCACAGCTGCAGCCCATCAAGGACAACCAGGACCTGTGGGGCAAAGCCTCTAGACAGATATTCAAATAGAATCCATTTCCTCTACTCTAGCCAGTAAGTACTACCCTACAAGTCCTCAGAACCCCAAAGGCCACCTTTCATCTGACACCCAGACCCTGGGGAAAGGACTTCTTTTTCCCATGGCAAATGGCCTCCCTTGGCAGCCACTCACCCTGGCAGAAAGTGGGAGCCTAGCTAGAATGATGCAATCGTTGCTGGATTTTTCCAAAAGAAAAGCTGGCAGCAACTAGGGCCCTGGAAGTACTTAGAGCCTCAAACGCCACCTTGAACATATTACTGAGACCCTGGGGAAAGGACTTCTTTTTCCCATGGAAAATGGCCTTCATTTGTGGCCACTTGGCCTGGCAGGCAGGGCAGTGCCAAGCCAGGAATCTACAAACTCTGCTGGATCCTTCCAGAACTAAAGCTGCCAGCAACTAGGACCCTGCAAGTCCCTAGAGCCCCAGATGCCACCTGTCATCTGACACCCAGAGCCTGGGCCAATGACTTCGTTTTCCCCATGGAAAATGGCCTCCATTTCTGGCCACTCGCCCTGACCAAGAGGGTGGTGCCCAGCAAGAAATTTGCAAGCTTTGCTGGATTGCTCCAAATCTAAAGCTGCCACTTGTTGTTGTTCTATTTCTCTAGAGTCCCATCATGCTGTTCTCAGATTGCTAAAGTCCATACCTCCTCGGTGTGTTCTTATGGCTGCAGATCTTCACAGCACAGACGCTTTCTTCTGCATGCTGTTCTTTCCCAGTTCAGGGCTCCTTCAAGGCTCTCCCTGAATGGCTACGCCGCCCCCTTTTATCCCAGTTCTCTTCAATGCTCACAGCTGCAGCCCATCAAGGACAACCAGGACCTGTGGGGCAAAGCCTCTAGACAGATATTCAAATAGAATCCATTTCCTCTACTCTAGCCAGTAAGTACTACCCTACAAGTCCTCAGAACCCCAAAGGCCACCTTTCATCTGACACCCAGACCCTGGGGAAAGGACTTCTTTTTCCCATGGCAAATGGCCTCCCTTGGCAGCCACTCACCCTGGCAGAAAGTGGGAGCCTAGCTAGAATGATGCAATCGTTGCTGGATTTTTCCAAAAGAAAAGCTGGCAGCAACTAGGGCCCTGGAAGTACTTAGAGCCTCAAACGCCACCTTGAACATATTCCTGAGACCCTGGGGAAAGGACATCTTTTTCCCATGGAAAATGGCCTTCATTTCTGGCCACTTGGCCTGGCAGGCAGGGCAGTGCCAAGCCAGGAATCTACAAACTCTGCTGGATCCTTCCAAAACTAAAGCTGCCAGCAACTAGGACCCTGCAAGTCCTTAGAGCCCCAGATGCCACCTGTCATCTGACACCCAGAGCCTGGGCCAATGACTTCGTTTTCCCCATGGAAAATGGCCTCCATTTCTGGCCACTCGCCCTGACCAAGAGGGTGGTGCCCAGCAAGAAATTTGCAAGCTTTGCTGGATTGCTCCAAATCTAAAGCTGCCACTTGTTGTTGTTCTATTTCTCTAGAGTCCCATCATGCTGTTCTCAGATTGCTAAAGTCCATACCTCCTCGGTGTGTTCTTATGGCTGCAGATCTTCACAGCACAGACGCTTTCTTCTGCATGCTGTTCTTTCCCAGTTCAGGGCTCCTTCAAGGCTCTCCCTGAATGGCTACGCCGCCCCCTTTTATCCCAGTTCTCTTCAATGCTCACAGCTGCAGCCCATCAAGGACAACCAGGACCTGTGGGGCAAAGCCTCTAGACAGATATTCAAATAGAATCCATTTCCTCTACTCTAGCCAGTAAGTACTACCCTACAAGTCCTCAGAACCCCAAAGGCCACCTTTCATCTGACACCCAGACCCTGGGGAAAGGACTTCTTTTTCCCATGGCAAATGGCCTCCCTTGGCAGCCACTCACCCTGGCAGAAAGTGGGAGCCTAGCTAGAATGATGCAATCGTTGCTGGATTTTTCCAAAAGAAAAGCTGGCAGCAACTAGGGCCCTGGAAGTACTTAGAGCCTCAAACGCCACCTTGAACATATTCCTGAGACCCTGGGGAAAGGACATCTTTTTCCCATGGAAAATGGCCTTCATTTGTGGCCACTTGGCCTGGCAGGCAGGGCAGTGCCAAGCCAGGAATCTACAAACTCTGCTGGATCCTTCCAGAACGAAAGCTGCCAGCAACTAGGACCCTGCAAGTCCTTAGAGCCCCAGACGCCACCTGTCATCTGACACCCAGAGCCTGGGCCAATGACTTCGTTTTCCCCATGGAAAATGGCCTCCATTTCTGGCCACTCGCCCTGACCAAGAGGGTGGTGCCCAGCAAGAAATTTGCAAGCTTTGCTGGATTGCTCCAAATCTAAAGCTGCCACTTGTTGTTGTTCTATTTCTCTAGAGTCCCATCATGCTGTTCTCAGATTGCTAAAGTCCATACCTCCTCGGTGTGTTCTTATGGCTGCAGATCTTCACAGCACAGACGCTTTCTTCTGCATGCTGTTCTTTCCCAGTTCAGGGCTCCTTCAAGGCTCTCCCTGAATGGCTACGCCGCCCCCTTTTATCCCAGTTCTCTTCAATGCTCACAGCTGCAGCCCATCAAGGACAACCAGGACCTGTGGGGCAAAGCCTCTAGACAGATATTCAAATAGAATCCATTTCCTCTACTCTAGCCAGTAAGTACTACCCTACAAGTCCTCAGAACCCCAAAGGCCACCTTTCATCTGACACCCAGACCCTGGGGAAAGGACTTCTTTTTCCCATGGCAAATGGCCTCCCTTGGCAGCCACTCACCCTGGCAGAAAGTGGGAGCCTAGCTAGAATGATGCAATCGTTGCTGGATTTTTCCAAAAGAAAAGCTGGCAGCAACTAGGGCCCTGGAAGTACTTAGAGCCTCAAACGCCACCTTGAACATATTCCTGAGACCCTGGGGAAAGGACTTCTTTTTCCCATGGAAAATGGCCTTCATTTGTGGCCACTTGGCCTGGCAGGCAGGGCAGTGCCAAGCCAGGAATCTACAAACTCTGCTGGATCCTTCCAAAACTAAAGCTGCCAGCAACTAGGACCCTGCAAGTCCTTAGAGCCCCAGATGCCACCTGTCATCTGACACCCAGAGCCTGGGCCAATGACTTCGTTTTCCCCATGGAAAATGGCCTCCATTTCTGGCCACTCGCCCTGACCAAGAGGGTGGTGCCCAGCAAGAAATTTGCAAGCTTTGCTGGATTGCTCCAAATCTAAAGCTGCCACTTGTTGTTGTTCTATTTCTCTAGAGTCCCATCATGCTGTTCTCAGATTGCTAAAGTCCATACCTCCTCGGTGTGTTCTTATGGCTGCAGATCTTCACAGCACAGACGCTTTCTTCTGCATGCTGTTCTTTCCCAGTTCAGGGCTCCTTCAAGGCTCTCCCTGAATGGCTACGCCGCCCCCTTTTATCCCAGTTCTCTTCAATGCTCACAGCTGCAGCCCATCAAGGACAACCAGGACCTGTGGGGCAAAGCCTCTAGACAGATATTCAAATAGAATCCATTTCCTCTACTCTAGCCAGTAAGTACTACCCTACAAGTCCTCAGAACCCCAAAGGCCACCTTTCATCTGACACCCAGACCCTGGGGAAAGGACTTCTTTTTCCCATGGCAAATGGCCTCCCTTGGCAGCCACTCACCCTGGCAGAAAGTGGGAGCCTAGCTAGAATGATGCAATCGTTGCTGGATTTTTCCAAAAGAAAAGCTGGCAGCAACTAGGGCCCTGGAAGTACTTAGAGCCTCAAACGCCACCTTGAACATATTCCTGAGACCCTGGGGAAAGGACTTCTTTTTCCCATGGAAAATGGCCTTCATTTGTGGCCACTTGGCCTGGCAGGCAGGGCAGTGCCAAGCCAGGAATCTACAAACTCTGCTGGATCCTTCCAAAACTAAAGCTGCCAGCAACTAGGACCCTGCAAGTCCTTAGAGCCCCAGATGCCACCTGTCATCTGACACCCAGAGCCTGGGCCAATGACTTCGTTTTCCCCATGGAAAATGGCCTCCATTTCTGGCCACTCGCCCTGACCAAGAGGGTGGTGCCCAGCAAGAAATTTGCAAGCTTTGCTGGATTGCTCCAAATCTAAAGCTGCCACTTGTTGTTGTTCTATTTCTCTAGAGTCCCATCATGCTGTTCTCAGATTGCTAAAGTCCATACCTCCTCGGTGTGTTCTTATGGCTGCAGATCTTCACAGCACAGACGCTTTCTTCTGCATGCTGTTCTTTCCCAGTTCAGGGCTCCTTCAAGGCTCTCCCTGAATGGCTACGCCGCCCCCTTTTATCCCAGTTCTCTTCAATGCTCACAGCTGCAGCCCATCAAGGACAACCAGGACCTGTGGGGCAAAGCCTCTAGACAGATATTCAAATAGAATCCATTTCCTCTACTCTAGCCAGTAAGTACTACCCTACAAGTCCTCAGAACCCCAAAGGCCACCTTTCATCTGACACCCAGACCCTGGGGAAAGGACTTCTTTTTCCCATGGCAAATGGCCTCCCTTGGCAGCCACTCACCCTGGCAGAAAGTGGGAGCCTAGCTAGAATGATGCAATCGTTGCTGGATTTTTCCAAAAGAAAAGCTGGCAGCAACTAGGGCCCTGGAAGTACTTAGAGCCTCAAACGCCACCTTGAACATATTACTGAGACCCTGGGGAAAGGACTTCTTTTTCCCATGGAAAATGGCCTTCATTTGTGGCCACTTGGCCTGGCAGGCAGGGCAGTGCCAAGCCAGGAATCTACAAACTCTGCTGGATCCTTCCAGAACTAAAGCTGCCAGCAACTAGGACCCTGCAAGTCCCTAGAGCCCCAGATGCCACCTGTCATCTGACACCCAGAGCCTGGGCCAATGACTTCGTTTTCCCCATGGAAAATGGCCTCCATTTCTGGCCACTCGCCCTGACCAAGAGGGTGGTGCCCAGCAAGAAATTTGCAAGCTTTGCTGGATTGCTCCAAATCTAAAGCTGCCACTTGTTGTTGTTCTATTTCTCTAGAGTCCCATCATGCTGTTCTCAGATTGCTAAAGTCCATACCTCCTCGGTGTGTTCTTATGGCTGCAGATCTTCACAGCACAGACGCTTTCTTCTGCATGCTGTTCTTTCCCAGTTCAGGGCTCCTTCAAGGCTCTCCCTGAATGGCTACGCCGCCCCCTTTTATCCCAGTTCTCTTCAATGCTCACAGCTGCAGCCCATCAAGGACAACCAGGACCTGTGGGGCAAAGCCTCTAGACAGATATTCAAATAGAATCCATTTCCTCTACTCTAGCCAGTAAGTACTACCCTACAAGTCCTCAGAACCCCAAAGGCCACCTTTCATCTGACACCCAGACCCTGGGGAAAGGACTTCTTTTTCCCATGGCAAATGGCCTCCCTTGGCAGCCACTCACCCTGGCAGAAAGTGGGAGCCTAGCTAGAATGATGCAATCGTTGCTGGATTTTTCCAAAAGAAAAGCTGGCAGCAACTAGGGCCCTGGAAGTACTTAGAGCCTCAAACGCCACCTTGAACATATTCCTGAGACCCTGGGGAAAGGACATCTTTTTCCCATGGAAAATGGCCTTCATTTCTGGCCACTTGGCCTGGCAGGCAGGGCAGTGCCAAGCCAGGAATCTACAAACTCTGCTGGATCCTTCCAAAACTAAAGCTGCCAGCAACTAGGACCCTGCAAGTCCTTAGAGCCCCAGATGCCACCTGTCATCTGACACCCAGAGCCTGGGCCAATGACTTCGTTTTCCCCATGGAAAATGGCCTCCATTTCTGGCCACTCGCCCTGACCAAGAGGGTGGTGCCCAGCAAGAAATTTGCAAGCTTTGCTGGATTGCTCCAAATCTAAAGCTGCCACTTGTTGTTGTTCTATTTCTCTAGAGTCCCATCATGCTGTTCTCAGATTGCTAAAGTCCATACCTCCTCGGTGTGTTCTTATGGCTGCAGATCTTCACAGCACAGACGCTTTCTTCTGCATGCTGTTCTTTCCCAGTTCAGGGCTCCTTCAAGGCTCTCCCTGAATGGCTACGCCGCCCCCTTTTATCCCAGTTCTCTTCAATGCTCACAGCTGCAGCCCATCAAGGACAACCAGGACCTGTGGGGCAAAGCCTCTAGACAGATATTCAAATAGAATCCATTTCCTCTACTCTAGCCAGTAAGTAGTACCCTACAAGTCCTCAGAACCCCAAAGGCCACCTTTCATCTGACACCCAGACCCTGGGGAAAGGACTTCTTTTTCCCATGGCAAATGGCCTCCCTTGGCAGCCACTCACCCTGGCAGAAAGTGGGAGCCTAGCTAGAATGATGCAATCGTTGCTGGATTTTTCCAAAAGAAAAGCTGGCAGCAACTAGGGCCCTGGAAGTACTTAGAGCCTCAAACGCCACCTTGAACATATTCCTGAGACCCTGGGGAAAGGACATCTTTTTCCCATGGAAAATGGCCTTCATTTGTGGCCACTTGGCCTGGCAGGCAGGGCAGTGCCAAGCCAGGAATCTACAAACTCTGCTGGATCCTTCCAGAACGAAAGCTGCCAGCAACTAGGACCCTGCAAGTCCTTAGAGCCCCAGATGCCACCTGTCATCTGACACCCAGAGCCTGGGCCAATGACTTCGTTTTCCCCATGGAAAATGGCCTCCATTTCTGGCCACTCGCCCTGACCAAGAGGGTGGTGCCCAGCAAGAAATTTGCAAGCTTTGCTGGATTGCTCCAAATCTAAAGCTGCCACTTGTTGTTGTTCTATTTCTCTAGAGTCCCATCATGCTGTTCTCAGATTGCTAAAGTCCATACCTCCTCGGTGTGTTCTTATGGCTGCAGATCTTCACAGCACAGACGCTTTCTTCTGCATGCTGTTCTTTCCCAGTTCAGGGCTCCTTCAAGGCTCTCCCTGAATGGCTACGCCGCCCCCTTTTATCCCAGTTCTCTTCAATGCTCACAGCTGCAGCCCATCAAGGACAACCAGGACCTGTGGGGCAAAGCCTCTAGACAGATATTCAAATAGAATCCATTTCCTCTACTCTAGCCAGTAAGTAGTACCCTACAAGTCCTCAGAACCCCAAAGGCCACCTTTCATCTGACACCCAGACCCTGGGGAAAGGACTTCTTTTTCCCATGGCAAATGGCCTCCCTTGGCAGCCACTCACCCTGGCAGAAAGTGGGAGCCTAGCTAGAATGATGCAATCGTTGCTGGATTTTTCCAAAAGAAAAGCTGGCAGCAACTAGGGCCCTGGAAGTACTTAGAGCCTCAAACGCCACCTTGAACATATTCCTGAGACCCTGGGGAAAGGACATCTTTTTCCCATGGAAAATGGCCTTCATTTCTGGCCACTTGGCCTGGCAGGCAGGGCAGTGCCAAGCCAGGAATCTACAAACTCTGCTGGATCCTTCCAAAACTAAAGCTGCCAGCAACTAGGACCCTGCAAGTCCTTAGAGCCCCAGATGCCACCTGTCATCTGACACCCAGAGCCTGGGCCAATGACTTCGTTTTCCCCATGGAAAATGGCCTCCATTTCTGGCCACTCGCCCTGACCAAGAGGGTGGTGCCCAGCAAGAAATTTGCAAGCTTTGCTGGATTGCTCCAAATCTAAAGCTGCCACTTGTTGTTGTTCTATTTCTCTAGAGTCCCATCATGCTGTTCTCAGATTGCTAAAGTCCATACCTCCTCGGTGTGTTCTTATGGCTGCAGATCTTCACAGCACAGACGCTTTCTTCTGCATGCTGTTCTTTCCCAGTTCAGGGCTCCTTCAAGGCTCTCCCTGAATGGCTACGCCGCCCCCTTTTATCCCAGTTCTCTTCAATGCTCACAGCTGCAGCCCATCAAGGACAACCAGGACCTGTGGGGCAAAGCCTCTAGACAGATATTCAAATAGAATCCATTTCCTCTACTCTAGCCAGTAAGTACTACCCTACAAGTCCTCAGAACCCCAAAGGCCACCTTTCATCTGACACCCAGACCCTGGGGAAAGGACTTCTTTTTCCCATGGCAAATGGCCTCCCTTGGCAGCCACTCACCCTGGCAGAAAGTGGGAGCCTAGCTAGAATGATGCAATCGTTGCTGGATTTTTCCAAAAGAAAAGCTGGCAGCAACTAGGGCCCTGGAAGTACTTAGAGCCTCAAACGCCACCTTGAACATATTCCTGAGACCCTGGGGAAAGGACATCTTTTTCCCATGGAAAATGGCCTTCATTTGTGGCCACTTGGCCTGGCAGGCAGGGCAGTGCCAAGCCAGGAATCTACAAACTCTGCTGGATCCTTCCAGAACGAAAGCTGCCAGCAACTAGGACCCTGCAAGTCCTTAGAGCCCCAGACGCCACCTGTCATCTGACACCCAGAGCCTGGGCCAATGACTTCGTTTTCCCCATGGAAAATGGCCTCCATTTCTGGCCACTCGCCCTGACCAAGAGGGTGGTGCCCAGCAAGAAATTTGCAAGCTTTGCTGGATTGCTCCAAATCTAAAGCTGCCACTTGTTGTTGTTCTATTTCTCTAGAGTCCCATCATGCTGTTCTCAGATTGCTAAAGTCCATACCTCCTCGGTGTGTTCTTATGGCTGCAGATCTTCACAGCACAGACGCTTTCTTCTGCATGCTGTTCTTTCCCAGTTCAGGGCTCCTTCAAGGCTCTCCCTGAATGGCTACGCCGCCCCCTTTTATCCCAGTTCTCTTCAATGCTCACAGCTGCAGCCCATCAAGGACAACCAGGACCTGTGGGGCAAAGCCTCTAGACAGATATTCAAATAGAATCCATTTCCTCTACTCTAGCCAGTAAGTAGTACCCTACAAGTCCTCAGAACCCCAAAGGCCACCTTTCATCTGACACCCAGACCCTGGGGAAAGGACTTCTTTTTCCCATGGCAAATGGCCTCCCTTGGCAGCCACTCACCCTGGCAGAAAGTGGGAGCCTAGCTAGAATGATGCAATCGTTGCTGGATTTTTCCAAAAGAAAAGCTGGCAGCAACTAGGGCCCTGGAAGTACTTAGAGCCTCAAACGCCACCTTGAACATATTCCTGAGACCCTGGGGAAAGGACTTCTTTTTCCCATGGAAAATGGCCTTCATTTGTGGCCACTTGGCCTGGCAGGCAGGGCAGTGCCAAGCCAGGAATCTACAAACTCTGCTGGATCCTTCCAAAACTAAAGCTGCCAGCAACTAGGACCCTGCAAGTCCTTAGAGCCCCAGATGCCACCTGTCATCTGACACCCAGAGCCTGGGCCAATGACTTCGTTTTCCCCATGGAAAATGGCCTCCATTTCTGGCCACTCGCCCTGACCAAGAGGGTGGTGCCCAGCAAGAAATTTGCAAGCTTTGCTGGATTGCTCCAAATCTAAAGCTGCCACTTGTTGTTGTTCTATTTCTCTAGAGTCCCATCATGCTGTTCTCAGATTGCTAAAGTCCATACCTCCTCGGTGTGTTCTTATGGCTGCAGATCTTCACAGCACAGACGCTTTCTTCTGCATGCTGTTCTTTCCCAGTTCAGGGCTCCTTCAAGGCTCTCCCTGAATGGCTACGCCGCCCCCTTTTATCCCAGTTCTCTTCAATGCTCACAGCTGCAGCCCATCAAGGACAACCAGGACCTGTGGGGCAAAGCCTCTAGACAGATATTCAAATAGAATCCATTTCCTCTACTCTAGCCAGTAAGTAGTACCCTACAAGTCCTCAGAACCCCAAAGGCCACCTTTCATCTGACACCCAGACCCTGGGGAAAGGACTTCTTTTTCCCATGGCAAATGGCCTCCCTTGGCAGCCACTCACCCTGGCAGAAAGTGGGAGCCTAGCTAGAATGATGCAATCGTTGCTGGATTTTTCCAAAAGAAAAGCTGGCAGCAACTAGGGCCCTGGAAGTACTTAGAGCCTCAAACGCCACCTTGAACATATTCCTGAGACCCTGGGGAAAGGACTTCTTTTTCCCATGGAAAATGGCCTTCATTTGTGGCCACTTGGCCTGGCAGGCAGGGCAGTGCCAAGCCAGGAATCTACAAACTCTGCTGGATCCTTCCAGAACGAAAGCTGCCAGCAACTAGGACCCTGCAAGTCCTTAGAGCCCCAGATGCCACCTGTCATCTGACACCCAGAGCCTGGGCCAATGACTTCGTTTTCCCCATGGAAAATGGCCTCCATTTCTGGCCACTCGCCCTGACCAAGAGGGTGGTGCCCAGCAAGAAATTTGCAAGCTTTGCTGGATTGCTCCAAATCTAAAGCTGCCACTTGTTGTTGTTCTATTTCTCTAGAGTCCCATCATGCTGTTCTCAGATTGCTAAAGTCCATACCTCCTCGGTGTGTTCTTATGGCTGCAGATCTTCACAGCACAGACGCTTTCTTCTGCATGCTGTTCTTTCCCAGTTCAGGGCTCCTTCAAGGCTCTCCCTGAATGGCTACGCCGCCCCCTTTTATCCCAGTTCTCTTCAATGCTCACAGCTGCAGCCCATCAAGGACAACCAGGACCTGTGGGGCAAAGCCTCTAGACAGATATTCAAATAGAATCCATTTCCTCTACTCTAGCCAGTAAGTAGTACCCTACAAGTCCTCAGAACCCCAAAGGCCACCTTTCATCTGACACCCAGACCCTGGGGAAAGGACTTCTTTTTCCCATGGCAAATGGCCTCCCTTGGCAGCCACTCACCCTGGCAGAAAGTGGGAGCCTAGCTAGAATGATGCAATCGTTGCTGGATTTTTCCAAAAGAAAAGCTGGCAGCAACTAGGGCCCTGGAAGTACTTAGAGCCTCAAACGCCACCTTGAACATATTCCTGAGACCCTGGGGAAAGGACATCTTTTTCCCATGGAAAATGGCCTTCATTTGTGGCCACTTGGCCTGGCAGGCAGGGCAGTGCCAAGCCAGGAATCTACAAACTCTGCTGGATCCTTCCAAAACTAAAGCTGCCAGCAACTAGGACCCTGCAAGTCCTTAGAGCCCCAGATGCCACCTGTCATCTGACACCCAGAGCCTGGGCCAATGACTTCGTTTTCCCCATGGAAAATGGCCTCCATTTCTGGCCACTCGCCCTGACCAAGAGGGTGGTGCCCAGCAAGAAATTTGCAAGCTTTGCTGGATTGCTCCAAATCTAAAGCTGCCACTTGTTGTTGTTCTATTTCTCTAGAGTCCCATCATGCTGTTCTCAGATTGCTAAAGTCCATACCTCCTCGGTGTGTTCTTATGGCTGCAGATCTTCACAGCACAGACGCTTTCTTCTGCATGCTGTTCTTTCCCAGTTCAGGGCTCCTTCAAGGCTCTCCCTGAATGGCTACGCCGCCCCCTTTTATCCCAGTTCTCTTCAATGCTCACAGCTGCAGCCCATCAAGGACAACCAGGACCTGTGGGGCAAAGCCTCTAGACAGATATTCAAATAGAATCCATTTCCTCTACTCTAGCCAGTAAGTACTACCCTACAAGTCCTCAGAACCCCAAAGGCCACCTTTCATCTGACACCCAGACCCTGGGGAAAGGACTTCTTTTTCCCATGGCAAATGGCCTCCCTTGGCAGCCACTCACCCTGGCAGAAAGTGGGAGCCTAGCTAGAATGATGCAATCGTTGCTGGATTTTTCCAAAAGAAAAGCTGGCAGCAACTAGGGCCCTGGAAGTACTTAGAGCCTCAAACGCCACCTTGAACATATTCCTGAGACCCTGGGGAAAGGACATCTTTTTCCCATGGAAAATGGCCTTCATTTGTGGCCACTTGGCCTGGCAGGCAGGGCAGTGCCAAGCCAGGAATCTACAAACTCTGCTGGATCCTTCCAGAACGAAAGCTGCCAGCAACTAGGACCCTGCAAGTCCTTAGAGCCCCAGACGCCACCTGTCATCTGACACCCAGAGCCTGGGCCAATGACTTCGTTTTCCCCATGGAAAATGGCCTCCATTTCTGGCCACTCGCCCTGACCAAGAGGGTGGTGCCCAGCAAGAAATTTGCAAGCTTTGCTGGATTGCTCCAAATCTAAAGCTGCCACTTGTTGTTGTTCTATTTCTCTAGAGTCCCATCATGCTGTTCTCAGATTGCTAAAGTCCATACCTCCTCGGTGTGTTCTTATGGCTGCAGATCTTCACAGCACAGACGCTTTCTTCTGCATGCTGTTCTTTCCCAGTTCAGGGCTCCTTCAAGGCTCTCCCTGAATGGCTACGCCGCCCCCTTTTATCCCAGTTCTCTTCAATGCTCACAGCTGCAGCCCATCAAGGACAACCAGGACCTGTGGGGCAAAGCCTCTAGACAGATATTCAAATAGAATCCATTTCCTCTACTCTAGCCAGTAAGTAGTACCCTACAAGTCCTCAGAACCCCAAAGGCCACCTTTCATCTGACACCCAGACCCTGGGGAAAGGACTTCTTTTTCCCATGGCAAATGGCCTCCCTTGGCAGCCACTCACCCTGGCAGAAAGTGGGAGCCTAGCTAGAATGATGCAATCGTTGCTGGATTTTTCCAAAAGAAAAGCTGGCAGCAACTAGGGCCCTGGAAGTACTTAGAGCCTCAAACGCCACCTTGAACATATTCCTGAGACCCTGGGGAAAGGACATCTTTTTCCCATGGAAAATGGCCTTCATTTCTGGCCACTTGGCCTGGCAGGCAGGGCAGTGCCAAGCCAGGAATCTACAAACTCTGCTGGATCCTTCCAAAACTAAAGCTGCCAGCAACTAGGACCCTGCAAGTCCTTAGAGCCCCAGATGCCACCTGTCATCTGACACCCAGAGCCTGGGCCAATGACTTCGTTTTCCCCATGGAAAATGGCCTCCATTTCTGGCCACTCGCCCTGACCAAGAGGGTGGTGCCCAGCAAGAAATTTGCAAGCTTTGCTGGATTGCTCCAAATCTAAAGCTGCCACTTGTTGTTGTTCTATTTCTCTAGAGTCCCATCATGCTGTTCTCAGATTGCTAAAGTCCATACCTCCTCGGTGTGTTCTTATGGCTGCAGATCTTCACAGCACAGACGCTTTCTTCTGCATGCTGTTCTTTCCCAGTTCAGGGCTCCTTCAAGGCTCTCCCTGAATGGCTACGCCGCCCCCTTTTATCCCAGTTCTCTTCAATGCTCACAGCTGCAGCCCATCAAGGACAACCAGGACCTGTGGGGCAAAGCCTCTAGACAGATATTCAAATAGAATCCATTTCCTCTACTCTAGCCAGTAAGTAGTACCCTACAAGTCCTCAGAACCCCAAAGGCCACCTTTCATCTGACACCCAGACCCTGGGGAAAGGACTTCTTTTTCCCATGGCAAATGGCCTCCCTTGGCAGCCACTCACCCTGGCAGAAAGTGGGAGCCTAGCTAGAATGATGCAATCGTTGCTGGATTTTTCCAAAAGAAAAGCTGGCAGCAACTAGGGCCCTGGAAGTACTTAGAGCCTCAAACGCCACCTTGAACATATTCCTGAGACCCTGGGGAAAGGACATCTTTTTCCCATGGAAAATGGCCTTCATTTGTGGCCACTTGGCCTGGCAGGCAGGGCAGTGCCAAGCCAGGAATCTACAAACTCTGCTGGATCCTTCCAAAACTAAAGCTGCCAGCAACTAGGACCCTGCAAGTCCTTAGAGCCCCAGACGCCACCTGTCATCTGACACCCAGAGCCTGGGCCAATGACTTCGTTTTCCCCATGGAAAATGGCCTCCATTTCTGGCCACTCGCCCTGACCAAGAGGGTGGTGCCCAGCAAGAAATTTGCAAGCTTTGCTGGATTGCTCCAAATCGAAAGCTGCCACTTGTTGTTGTTCTATTTCTCTAGAGTCCCATCATGCTGTTCTCAGATTGCTAAAGTCCATACCTCCTCGGTGTGTTCTTATGGCTGCAGATCTTCACAGCACAGACGCTTTCTTCTGCATGCTGTTCTTTCCCAGTTCAGGGCTCCTTCAAGGCTC
Source organism: Agelaius phoeniceus (assembly GCF_051311805.1). Lineage (NCBI taxonomy): Eukaryota > Metazoa > Chordata > Aves > Passeriformes > Icteridae > Agelaius > Agelaius phoeniceus. The sequence goes on along the minus strand of NW_027509908.1, from coordinate 94,393 downwards.
TCCCTGAATGGCTACGCCGCCCCCTTTTATCCCAGTTCTCTTCAATGCTCACAGCTGCAGCCCATCAAGGACAACCAGGACCTGTGGGGCAAAGCCTCTAGACAGATATTCAAATAGAATCCATTTCCTCTACTCTAGCCAGTAAGTAGTACCCTACAAGTCCTCAGAACCCCAAAGGCCACCTTTCATCTGACACCCAGACCCTGGGGAAAGGACTTCTTTTTCCCATGGCAAATGGCCTCCCTTGGCAGCCACTCACCCTGGCAGAAAGTGGGAGCCTAGCTAGAATGATGCAATCGTTGCTGGATTTTTCCAAAAGAAAAGCTGGCAGCAACTAGGGCCCTGGAAGTACTTAGAGCCTCAAACGCCACCTTGAACATATTCCTGAGACCCTGGGGAAAGGACTTCTTTTTCCCATGGAAAATGGCCTTCATTTGTGGCCACTTGGCCTGGCAGGCAGGGCAGTGCCAAGCCAGGAATCTACAAACTCTGCTGGATCCTTCCAAAACTAAAGCTGCCAGCAACTAGGACCCTGCAAGTCCTTAGAGCCCCAGATGCCACCTGTCATCTGACACCCAGAGCCTGGGCCAATGACTTCGTTTTCCCCATGGAAAATGGCCTCCATTTCTGGCCACTCGCCCTGACCAAGAGGGTGGTGCCCAGCAAGAAATTTGCAAGCTTTGCTGGATTGCTCCAAATCTAAAGCTGCCACTTGTTGTTGTTCTATTTCTCTAGAGTCCCATCATGCTGTTCTCAGATTGCTAAAGTCCATACCTCCTCGGTGTGTTCTTATGGCTGCAGATCTTCACAGCACAGACGCTTTCTTCTGCATGCTGTTCTTTCCCAGTTCAGGGCTCCTTCAAGGCTCTCCCTGAATGGCTACGCCGCCCCCTTTTATCCCAGTTCTCTTCAATGCTCACAGCTGCAGCCCATCAAGGACAACCAGGACCTGTGGGGCAAAGCCTCTAGACAGATATTCAAATAGAATCCATTTCCTCTACTCTAGCCAGTAAGTACTACCCTACAAGTCCTCAGAACCCCAAAGGCCACCTTTCATCTGACACCCAGACCCTGGGGAAAGGACTTCTTTTTCCCATGGCAAATGGCCTCCCTTGGCAGCCACTCACCCTGGCAGAAAGTGGGAGCCTAGCTAGAATGATGCAATCGTTGCTGGATTTTTCCAAAAGAAAAGCTGGCAGCAACTAGGGCCCTGGAAGTACTTAGAGCCTCAAACGCCACCTTGAACATATTCCTGAGACCCTGGGGAAAGGACATCTTTTTCCCATGGAAAATGGCCTTCATTTGTGGCCACTTGGCCTGGCAGGCAGGGCAGTGCCAAGCCAGGAATCTACAAACTCTGCTGGATCCTTCCAGAACGAAAGCTGCCAGCAACTAGGACCCTGCAAGTCCTTAGAGCCCCAGACGCCACCTGTCATCTGACACCCAGAGCCTGGGCCAATGACTTCGTTTTCCCCATGGAAAATGGCCTCCATTTCTGGCCACTCGCCCTGACCAAGAGGGTGGTGCCCAGCAAGAAATTTGCAAGCTTTGCTGGATTGCTCCAAATCTAAAGCTGCCACTTGTTGTTGTTCTATTTCTCTAGAGTCCCATCATGCTGTTCTCAGATTGCTAAAGTCCATACCTCCTCGGTGTGTTCTTATGGCTGCAGATCTTCACAGCACAGACGCTTTCTTCTGCATGCTGTTCTTTCCCAGTTCAGGGCTCCTTCAAGGCTCTCCCTGAATGGCTACGCCGCCCCCTTTTATCCCAGTTCTCTTCAATGCTCACAGCTGCAGCCCATCAAGGACAACCAGGACCTGTGGGGCAAAGCCTCTAGACAGATATTCAAATAGAATCCATTTCCTCTACTCTAGCCAGTAAGTAGTACCCTACAAGTCCTCAGAACCCCAAAGGCCACCTTTCATCTGACACCCAGACCCTGGGGAAAGGACTTCTTTTTCCCATGGCAAATGGCCTCCCTTGGCAGCCACTCACCCTGGCAGAAAGTGGGAGCCTAGCTAGAATGATGCAATCGTTGCTGGATTTTTCCAAAAGAAAAGCTGGCAGCAACTAGGGCCCTGGAAGTACTTAGAGCCTCAAACGCCACCTTGAACATATTCCTGAGACCCTGGGGAAAGGACTTCTTTTTCCCATGGAAAATGGCCTTCATTTGTGGCCACTTGGCCTGGCAGGCAGGGCAGTGCCAAGCCAGGAATCTACAAACTCTGCTGGATCCTTCCAGAACGAAAGCTGCCAGCAACTAGGACCCTGCAAGTCCTTAGAGCCCCAGATGCCACCTGTCATCTGACACCCAGAGCCTGGGCCAATGACTTCGTTTTCCCCATGGAAAATGGCCTCCATTTCTGGCCACTCGCCCTGACCAAGAGGGTGGTGCCCAGCAAGAAATTTGCAAGCTTTGCTGGATTGCTCCAAATCTAAAGCTGCCACTTGTTGTTGTTCTATTTCTCTAGAGTCCCATCATGCTGTTCTCAGATTGCTAAAGTCCATACCTCCTCGGTGTGTTCTTATGGCTGCAGATCTTCACAGCACAGACGCTTTCTTCTGCATGCTGTTCTTTCCCAGTTCAGGGCTCCTTCAAGGCTCTCCCTGAATGGCTACGCCGCCCCCTTTTATCCCAGTTCTCTTCAATGCTCACAGCTGCAGCCCATCAAGGACAACCAGGACCTGTGGGGCAAAGCCTCTAGACAGATATTCAAATAGAATCCATTTCCTCTACTCTAGCCAGTAAGTAGTACCCTACAAGTCCTCAGAACCCCAAAGGCCACCTTTCATCTGACACCCAGACCCTGGGGAAAGGACTTCTTTTTCCCATGGCAAATGGCCTCCCTTGGCAGCCACTCACCCTGGCAGAAAGTGGGAGCCTAGCTAGAATGATGCAATCGTTGCTGGATTTTTCCAAAAGAAAAGCTGGCAGCAACTAGGGCCCTGGAAGTACTTAGAGCCTCAAACGCCACCTTGAACATATTCCTGAGACCCTGGGGAAAGGACATCTTTTTCCCATGGAAAATGGCCTTCATTTCTGGCCACTTGGCCTGGCAGGCAGGGCAGTGCCAAGCCAGGAATCTACAAACTCTGCTGGATCCTTCCAAAACTAAAGCTGCCAGCAACTAGGACCCTGCAAGTCCTTAGAGCCCCAGATGCCACCTGTCATCTGACACCCAGAGCCTGGGCCAATGACTTCGTTTTCCCCATGGAAAATGGCCTCCATTTCTGGCCACTCGCCCTGACCAAGAGGGTGGTGCCCAGCAAGAAATTTGCAAGCTTTGCTGGATTGCTCCAAATCTAAAGCTGCCACTTGTTGTTGTTCTATTTCTCTAGAGTCCCATCATGCTGTTCTCAGATTGCTAAAGTCCATACCTCCTCGGTGTGTTCTTATGGCTGCAGATCTTCACAGCACAGACGCTTTCTTCTGCATGCTGTTCTTTCCCAGTTCAGGGCTCCTTCAAGGCTCTCCCTGAATGGCTACGCCGCCCCCTTTTATCCCAGTTCTCTTCAATGCTCACAGCTGCAGCCCATCAAGGACAACCAGGACCTGTGGGGCAAAGCCTCTAGACAGATATTCAAATAGAATCCATTTCCTCTACTCTAGCCAGTAAGTACTACCCTACAAGTCCTCAGAACCCCAAAGGCCACCTTTCATCTGACACCCAGACCCTGGGGAAAGGACTTCTTTTTCCCATGGCAAATGGCCTCCCTTGGCAGCCACTCACCCTGGCAGAAAGTGGGAGCCTAGCTAGAATGATGCAATCGTTGCTGGATTTTTCCAAAAGAAAAGCTGGCAGCAACTAGGGCCCTGGAAGTACTTAGAGCCTCAAACGCCACCTTGAACATATTCCTGAGACCCTGGGGAAAGGACATCTTTTTCCCATGGAAAATGGCCTTCATTTGTGGCCACTTGGCCTGGCAGGCAGGGCAGTGCCAAGCCAGGAATCTACAAACTCTGCTGGATCCTTCCAGAACGAAAGCTGCCAGCAACTAGGACCCTGCAAGTCCTTAGAGCCCCAGACGCCACCTGTCATCTGACACCCAGAGCCTGGGCCAATGACTTCGTTTTCCCCATGGAAAATGGCCTCCATTTCTGGCCACTCGCCCTGACCAAGAGGGTGGTGCCCAGCAAGAAATTTGCAAGCTTTGCTGGATTGCTCCAAATCTAAAGCTGCCACTTGTTGTTGTTCTATTTCTCTAGAGTCCCATCATGCTGTTCTCAGATTGCTAAAGTCCATACCTCCTCGGTGTGTTCTTATGGCTGCAGATCTTCACAGCACAGACGCTTTCTTCTGCATGCTGTTCTTTCCCAGTTCAGGGCTCCTTCAAGGCTCTCCCTGAATGGCTACGCCGCCCCCTTTTATCCCAGTTCTCTTCAATGCTCACAGCTGCAGCCCATCAAGGACAACCAGGACCTGTGGGGCAAAGCCTCTAGACAGATATTCAAATAGAATCCATTTCCTCTACTCTAGCCAGTAAGTACTACCCTACAAGTCCTCAGAACCCCAAAGGCCACCTTTCATCTGACACCCAGACCCTGGGGAAAGGACTTCTTTTTCCCATGGCAAATGGCCTCCCTTGGCAGCCACTCACCCTGGCAGAAAGTGGGAGCCTAGCTAGAATGATGCAATCGTTGCTGGATTTTTCCAAAAGAAAAGCTGGCAGCAACTAGGGCCCTGGAAGTACTTAGAGCCTCAAACGCCACCTTGAACATATTCCTGAGACCCTGGGGAAAGGACTTCTTTTTCCCATGGAAAATGGCCTTCATTTGTGGCCACTTGGCCTGGCAGGCAGGGCAGTGCCAAGCCAGGAATCTACAAACTCTGCTGGATCCTTCCAAAACTAAAGCTGCCAGCAACTAGGACCCTGCAAGTCCTTAGAGCCCCAGATGCCACCTGTCATCTGACACCCAGAGCCTGGGCCAATGACTTCGTTTTCCCCATGGAAAATGGCCTCCATTTCTGGCCACTCGCCCTGACCAAGAGGGTGGTGCCCAGCAAGAAATTTGCAAGCTTTGCTGGATTGCTCCAAATCTAAAGCTGCCACTTGTTGTTGTTCTATTTCTCTAGAGTCCCATCATGCTGTTCTCAGATTGCTAAAGTCCATACCTCCTCGGTGTGTTCTTATGGCTGCAGATCTTCACAGCACAGACGCTTTCTTCTGCATGCTGTTCTTTCCCAGTTCAGGGCTCCTTCAAGGCTCTCCCTGAATGGCTACGCCGCCCCCTTTTATCCCAGTTCTCTTCAATGCTCACAGCTGCAGCCCATCAAGGACAACCAGGACCTGTGGGGCAAAGCCTCTAGACAGATATTCAAATAGAATCCATTTCCTCTACTCTAGCCAGTAAGTACTACCCTACAAGTCCTCAGAACCCCAAAGGCCACCTTTCATCTGACACCCAGACCCTGGGGAAAGGACTTCTTTTTCCCATGGCAAATGGCCTCCCTTGGCAGCCACTCACCCTGGCAGAAAGTGGGAGCCTAGCTAGAATGATGCAATCGTTGCTGGATTTTTCCAAAAGAAAAGCTGGCAGCAACTAGGGCCCTGGAAGTACTTAGAGCCTCAAACGCCACCTTGAACATATTCCTGAGACCCTGGGGAAAGGACATCTTTTTCCCATGGAAAATGGCCTTCATTTGTGGCCACTTGGCCTGGCAGGCAGGGCAGTGCCAAGCCAGGAATCTACAAACTCTGCTGGATCCTTCCAGAACGAAAGCTGCCAGCAACTAGGACCCTGCAAGTCCTTAGAGCCCCAGACGCCACCTGTCATCTGACACCCAGAGCCTGGGCCAATGACTTCGTTTTCCCCATGGAAAATGGCCTCCATTTCTGGCCACTCGCCCTGACCAAGAGGGTGGTGCCCAGCAAGAAATTTGCAAGCTTTGCTGGATTGCTCCAAATCTAAAGCTGCCACTTGTTGTTGTTCTATTTCTCTAGAGTCCCATCATGCTGTTCTCAGATTGCTAAAGTCCATACCTCCTCGGTGTGTTCTTATGGCTGCAGATCTTCACAGCACAGACGCTTTCTTCTGCATGCTGTTCTTTCCCAGTTCAGGGCTCCTTCAAGGCTCTCCCTGAATGGCTACGCCGCCCCCTTTTATCCCAGTTCTCTTCAATGCTCACAGCTGCAGCCCATCAAGGACAACCAGGACCTGTGGGGCAAAGCCTCTAGACAGATATTCAAATAGAATCCATTTCCTCTACTCTAGCCAGTAAGTAGTACCCTACAAGTCCTCAGAACCCCAAAGGCCACCTTTCATCTGACACCCAGACCCTGGGGAAAGGACTTCTTTTTCCCATGGCAAATGGCCTCCCTTGGCAGCCACTCACCCTGGCAGAAAGTGGGAGCCTAGCTAGAATGATGCAATCGTTGCTGGATTTTTCCAAAAGAAAAGCTGGCAGCAACTAGGGCCCTGGAAGTACTTAGAGCCTCAAACGCCACCTTGAACATATTCCTGAGACCCTGGGGAAAGGACTTCTTTTTCCCATGGAAAATGGCCTTCATTTGTGGCCACTTGGCCTGGCAGGCAGGGCAGTGCCAAGCCAGGAATCTACAAACTCTGCTGGATCCTTCCAAAACTAAAGCTGCCAGCAACTAGGACCCTGCAAGTCCTTAGAGCCCCAGATGCCACCTGTCATCTGACACCCAGAGCCTGGGCCAATGACTTCGTTTTCCCCATGGAAAATGGCCTCCATTTCTGGCCACTCGCCCTGACCAAGAGGGTGGTGCCCAGCAAGAAATTTGCAAGCTTTGCTGGATTGCTCCAAATCTAAAGCTGCCACTTGTTGTTGTTCTATTTCTCTAGAGTCCCATCATGCTGTTCTCAGATTGCTAAAGTCCATACCTCCTCGGTGTGTTCTTATGGCTGCAGATCTTCACAGCACAGACGCTTTCTTCTGCATGCTGTTCTTTCCCAGTTCAGGGCTCCTTCAAGGCTCTCCCTGAATGGCTACGCCGCCCCCTTTTATCCCAGTTCTCTTCAATGCTCACAGCTGCAGCCCATCAAGGACAACCAGGACCTGTGGGGCAAAGCCTCTAGACAGATATTCAAATAGAATCCATTTCCTCTACTCTAGCCAGTAAGTAGTACCCTACAAGTCCTCAGAACCCCAAAGGCCACCTTTCATCTGACACCCAGACCCTGGGGAAAGGACTTCTTTTTCCCATGGCAAATGGCCTCCCTTGGCAGCCACTCACCCTGGCAGAAAGTGGGAGCCTAGCTAGAATGATGCAATCGTTGCTGGATTTTTCCAAAAGAAAAGCTGGCAGCAACTAGGGCCCTGGAAGTACTTAGAGCCTCAAACGCCACCTTGAACATATTCCTGAGACCCTGGGGAAAGGACATCTTTTTCCCATGGAAAATGGCCTTCATTTCTGGCCACTTGGCCTGGCAGGCAGGGCAGTGCCAAGCCAGGAATCTACAAACTCTGCTGGATCCTTCCAGAACGAAAGCTGCCAGCAACTAGGACCCTGCAAGTCCTTAGAGCCCCAGATGCCACCTGTCATCTGACACCCAGAGCCTGGGCCAATGACTTCGTTTTCCCCATGGAAAATGGCCTCCATTTCTGGCCACTCGCCCTGACCAAGAGGGTGGTGCCCAGCAAGAAATTTGCAAGCTTTGCTGGATTGCTCCAAATCTAAAGCTGCCACTTGTTGTTGTTCTATTTCTCTAGAGTCCCATCATGCTGTTCTCAGATTGCTAAAGTCCATACCTCCTCGGTGTGTTCTTATGGCTGCAGATCTTCACAGCACAGACGCTTTCTTCTGCATGCTGTTCTTTCCCAGTTCAGGGCTCCTTCAAGGCTCTCCCTGAATGGCTACGCCGCCCCCTTTTATCCCAGTTCTCTTCAATGCTCACAGCTGCAGCCCATCAAGGACAACCAGGACCTGTGGGGCAAAGCCTCTAGACAGATATTCAAATAGAATCCATTTCCTCTACTCTAGCCAGTAAGTACTACCCTACAAGTCCTCAGAACCCCAAAGGCCACCTTTCATCTGACACCCAGACCCTGGGGAAAGGACTTCTTTTTCCCATGGCAAATGGCCTCCCTTGGCAGCCACTCACCCTGGCAGAAAGTGGGAGCCTAGCTAGAATGATGCAATCGTTGCTGGATTTTTCCAAAAGAAAAGCTGGCAGCAACTAGGGCCCTGGAAGTACTTAGAGCCTCAAACGCCACCTTGAACATATTCCTGAGACCCTGGGGAAAGGACATCTTTTTCCCATGGAAAATGGCCTTCATTTGTGGCCACTTGGCCTGGCAGGCAGGGCAGTGCCAAGCCAGGAATCTACAAACTCTGCTGGATCCTTCCAAAACTAAAGCTGCCAGCAACTAGGACCCTGCAAGTCCTTAGAGCCCCAGATGCCACCTGTCATCTGACACCCAGAGCCTGGGCCAATGACTTCGTTTTCCCCATGGAAAATGGCCTCCATTTCTGGCCACTCGCCCTGACCAAGAGGGTGGTGCCCAGCAAGAAATTTGCAAGCTTTGCTGGATTGCTCCAAATCTAAAGCTGCCACTTGTTGTTGTTCTATTTCTCTAGAGTCCCATCATGCTGTTCTCAGATTGCTAAAGTCCATACCTCCTCGGTGTGTTCTTATGGCTGCAGATCTTCACAGCACAGACGCTTTCTTCTGCATGCTGTTCTTTCCCAGTTCAGGGCTCCTTCAAGGCTCTCCCTGAATGGCTACGCCGCCCCCTTTTATCCCAGTTCTCTTCAATGCTCACAGCTGCAGCCCATCAAGGACAACCAGGACCTGTGGGGCAAAGCCTCTAGACAGATATTCAAATAGAATCCATTTCCTCTACTCTAGCCAGTAAGTACTACCCTACAAGTCCTCAGAACCCCAAAGGCCACCTTTCATCTGACACCCAGACCCTGGGGAAAGGACTTCTTTTTCCCATGGCAAATGGCCTCCCTTGGCAGCCACTCACCCTGGCAGAAAGTGGGAGCCTAGCTAGAATGATGCAATCGTTGCTGGATTTTTCCAAAAGAAAAGCTGGCAGCAACTAGGGCCCTGGAAGTACTTAGAGCCTCAAACGCCACCTTGAACATATTCCTGAGACCCTGGGGAAAGGACATCTTTTTCCCATGGAAAATGGCCTTCATTTGTGGCCACTTGGCCTGGCAGGCAGGGCAGTGCCAAGCCAGGAATCTACAAACTCTGCTGGATCCTTCCAGAACGAAAGCTGCCAGCAACTAGGACCCTGCAAGTCCTTAGAGCCCCAGACGCCACCTGTCATCTGACACCCAGAGCCTGGGCCAATGACTTCGTTTTCCCCATGGAAAATGGCCTCCATTTCTGGCCACTCGCCCTGACCAAGAGGGTGGTGCCCAGCAAGAAATTTGCAAGCTTTGCTGGATTGCTCCAAATCTAAAGCTGCCACTTGTTGTTGTTCTATTTCTCTAGAGTCCCATCATGCTGTTCTCAGATTGCTAAAGTCCATACCTCCTCGGTGTGTTCTTATGGCTGCAGATCTTCACAGCACAGACGCTTTCTTCTGCATGCTGTTCTTTCCCAGTTCAGGGCTCCTTCAAGGCTCTCCCTGAATGGCTACGCCGCCCCCTTTTATCCCAGTTCTCTTCAATGCTCACAGCTGCAGCCCATCAAGGACAACCAGGACCTGTGGGGCAAAGCCTCTAGACAGATATTCAAATAGAATCCATTTCCTCTACTCTAGCCAGTAAGTAGTACCCTACAAGTCCTCAGAACCCCAAAGGCCACCTTTCATCTGACACCCAGACCCTGGGGAAAGGACTTCTTTTTCCCATGGCAAATGGCCTCCCTTGGCAGCCACTCACCCTGGCAGAAAGTGGGAGCCTAGCTAGAATGATGCAATCGTTGCTGGATTTTTCCAAAAGAAAAGCTGGCAGCAACTAGGGCCCTGGAAGTACTTAGAGCCTCAAACGCCACCTTGAACATATTCCTGAGACCCTGGGGAAAGGACTTCTTTTTCCCATGGAAAATGGCCTTCATTTGTGGCCACTTGGCCTGGCAGGCAGGGCAGTGCCAAGCCAGGAATCTACAAACTCTGCTGGATCCTTCCAAAACTAAAGCTGCCAGCAACTAGGACCCTGCAAGTCCTTAGAGCCCCAGATGCCACCTGTCATCTGACACCCAGAGCCTGGGCCAATGACTTCGTTTTCCCCATGGAAAATGGCCTCCATTTCTGGCCACTCGCCCTGACCAAGAGGGTGGTGCCCAGCAAGAAATTTGCAAGCTTTGCTGGATTGCTCCAAATCTAAAGCTGCCACTTGTTGTTGTTCTATTTCTCTAGAGTCCCATCATGCTGTTCTCAGATTGCTAAAGTCCATACCTCCTCGGTGTGTTCTTATGGCTGCAGATCTTCACAGCACAGACGCTTTCTTCTGCATGCTGTTCTTTCCCAGTTCAGGGCTCCTTCAAGGCTCTCCCTGAATGGCTACGCCGCCCCCTTTTATCCCAGTTCTCTTCAATGCTCACAGCTGCAGCCCATCAAGGACAACCAGGACCTGTGGGGCAAAGCCTCTAGACAGATATTCAAATAGAATCCATTTCCTCTACTCTAGCCAGTAAGTAGTACCCTACAAGTCCTCAGAACCCCAAAGGCCACCTTTCATCTGACACCCAGACCCTGGGGAAAGGACTTCTTTTTCCCATGGCAAATGGCCTCCCTTGGCAGCCACTCACCCTGGCAGAAAGTGGGAGCCTAGCTAGAATGATGCAATCGTTGCTGGATTTTTCCAAAAGAAAAGCTGGCAGCAACTAGGGCCCTGGAAGTACTTAGAGCCTCAAACGCCACCTTGAACATATTCCTGAGACCCTGGGGAAAGGACATCTTTTTCCCATGGAAAATGGCCTTCATTTGTGGCCACTTGGCCTGGCAGGCAGGGCAGTGCCAAGCCAGGAATCTACAAACTCTGCTGGATCCTTCCAAAACTAAAGCTGCCAGCAACTAGGACCCTGCAAGTCCTTAGAGCCCCAGACGCCACCTGTCATCTGACACCCAGAGCCTGGGCCAATGACTTCGTTTTCCCCATGGAAAATGGCCTCCATTTCTGGCCACTCGCCCTGACCAAGAGGGTGGTGCCCAGCAAGAAATTTGCAAGCTTTGCTGGATTGCTCCAAATCTAAAGCTGCCACTTGTTGTTGTTCTATTTCTCTAGAGTCCCATCATGCTGTTCTCAGATTGCTAAAGTCCATACCTCCTCGGTGTGTTCTTATGGCTGCAGATCTTCACAGCACAGACGCTTTCTTCTGCATGCTGTTCTTTCCCAGTTCAGGGCTCCTTCAAGGCTCTCCCTGAATGGCTACGCCGCCCCCTTTTATCCCAGTTCTCTTCAATGCTCACAGCTGCAGCCCATCAAGGACAACCAGGACCTGTGGGGCAAAGCCTCTAGACAGATATTCAAATAGAATCCATTTCCTCTACTCTAGCCAGTAAGTAGTACCCTACAAGTCCTCAGAACCCCAAAGGCCACCTTTCATCTGACACCCAGACCCTGGGGAAAGGACTTCTTTTTCCCATGGCAAATGGCCTCCCTTGGCAGCCACTCACCCTGGCAGAAAGTGGGAGCCTAGCTAGAATGATGCAATCGTTGCTGGATTTTTCCAAAAGAAAAGCTGGCAGCAACTAGGGCCCTGGAAGTACTTAGAGCCTCAAACGCCACCTTGAACATATTCCTGAGACCCTGGGGAAAGGACTTCTTTTTCCCATGGAAAATGGCCTTCATTTGTGGCCACTTGGCCTGGCAGGCAGGGCAGTGCCAAGCCAGGAATCTACAAACTCTGCTGGATCCTTCCAAAACTAAAGCTGCCAGCAACTAGGACCCTGCAAGTCCTTAGAGCCCCAGATGCCACCTGTCATCTGACACCCAGAGCCTGGGCCAATGACTTCGTTTTCCCCATGGAAAATGGCCTCCATTTCTGGCCACTCGCCCTGACCAAGAGGGTGGTGCCCAGCAAGAAATTTGCAAGCTTTGCTGGATTGCTCCAAATCTAAAGCTGCCACTTGTTGTTGTTCTATTTCTCTAGAGTCCCATCATGCTGTTCTCAGATTGCTAAAGTCCATACCTCCTCGGTGTGTTCTTATGGCTGCAGATCTTCACAGCACAGACGCTTTCTTCTGCATGCTGTTCTTTCCCAGTTCAGGGCTCCTTCAAGGCTCTCCCTGAATGGCTACGCCGCCCCCTTTTATCCCAGTTCTCTTCAATGCTCACAGCTGCAGCCCATCAAGGACAACCAGGACCTGTGGGGCAAAGCCTCTAGACAGATATTCAAATAGAATCCATTTCCTCTACTCTAGCCAGTAAGTACTACCCTACAAGTCCTCAGAACCCCAAAGGCCACCTTTCATCTGACACCCAGACCCTGGGGAAAGGACTTCTTTTTCCCATGGCAAATGGCCTCCCTTGGCAGCCACTCACCCTGGCAGAAAGTGGGAGCCTAGCTAGAATGATGCAATCGTTGCTGGATTTTTCCAAAAGAAAAGCTGGCAGCAACTAGGGCCCTGGAAGTACTTAGAGCCTCAAACGCCACCTTGAACATATTCCTGAGACCCTGGGGAAAGGACATCTTTTTCCCATGGAAAATGGCCTTCATTTGTGGCCACTTGGCCTGGCAGGCAGGGCAGTGCCAAGCCAGGAATCTACAAACTCTGCTGGATCCTTCCAGAACGAAAGCTGCCAGCAACTAGGACCCTGCAAGTCCTTAGAGCCCCAGACGCCACCTGTCATCTGACACCCAGAGCCTGGGCCAATGACTTCGTTTTCCCCATGGAAAATGGCCTCCATTTCTGGCCACTCGCCCTGACCAAGAGGGTGGTGCCCAGCAAGAAATTTGCAAGCTTTGCTGGATTGCTCCAAATCTAAAGCTGCCACTTGTTGTTGTTCTATTTCTCTAGAGTCCCATCATGCTGTTCTCAGATTGCTAAAGTCCATACCTCCTCGGTGTGTTCTTATGGCTGCAGATCTTCACAGCACAGACGCTTTCTTCTGCATGCTGTTCTTTCCCAGTTCAGGGCTCCTTCAAGGCTCTCCCTGAATGGCTACGCCGCCCCCTTTTATCCCAGTTCTCTTCAATGCTCACAGCTGCAGCCCATCAAGGACAACCAGGACCTGTGGGGCAAAGCCTCTAGACAGATATTCAAATAGAATCCATTTCCTCTACTCTAGCCAGTAAGTAGTACCCTACAAGTCCTCAGAACCCCAAAGGCCACCTTTCATCTGACACCCAGACCCTGGGGAAAGGACTTCTTTTTCCCATGGCAAATGGCCTCCCTTGGCAGCCACTCACCCTGGCAGAAAGTGGGAGCCTAGCTAGAATGATGCAATCGTTGCTGGATTTTTCCAAAAGAAAAGCTGGCAGCAACTAGGGCCCTGGAAGTACTTAGAGCCTCAAACGCCACCTTGAACATATTCCTGAGACCCTGGGGAAAGGACTTCTTTTTCCCATGGAAAATGGCCTTCATTTGTGGCCACTTGGCCTGGCAGGCAGGGCAGTGCCAAGCCAGGAATCTACAAACTCTGCTGGATCCTTCCAGAACGAAAGCTGCCAGCAACTAGGACCCTGCAAGTCCTTAGAGCCCCAGATGCCACCTGTCATCTGACACCCAGAGCCTGGGCCAATGACTTCGTTTTCCCCATGGAAAATGGCCTCCATTTCTGGCCACTCGCCCTGACCAAGAGGGTGGTGCCCAGCAAGAAATTTGCAAGCTTTGCTGGATTGCTCCAAATCTAAAGCTGCCACTTGTTGTTGTTCTATTTCTCTAGAGTCCCATCATGCTGTTCTCAGATTGCTAAAGTCCATACCTCCTCGGTGTGTTCTTATGGCTGCAGATCTTCACAGCACAGACGCTTTCTTCTGCATGCTGTTCTTTCCCAGTTCAGGGCTCCTTCAAGGCTCTCCCTGAATGGCTACGCCGCCCCCTTTTATCCCAGTTCTCTTCAATGCTCACAGCTGCAGCCCATCAAGGACAACCAGGACCTGTGGGGCAAAGCCTCTAGACAGATATTCAAATAGAATCCATTTCCTCTACTCTAGCCAGTAAGTAGTACCCTACAAGTCCTCAGAACCCCAAAGGCCACCTTTCATCTGACACCCAGACCCTGGGGAAAGGACTTCTTTTTCCCATGGCAAATGGCCTCCCTTGGCAGCCACTCACCCTGGCAGAAAGTGGGAGCCTAGCTAGAATGATGCAATCGTTGCTGGATTTTTCCAAAAGAAAAGCTGGCAGCAACTAGGGCCCTGGAAGTACTTAGAGCCTCAAACGCCACCTTGAACATATTCCTGAGACCCTGGGGAAAGGACATCTTTTTCCCATGGAAAATGGCCTTCATTTCTGGCCACTTGGCCTGGCAGGCAGGGCAGTGCCAAGCCAGGAATCTACAAACTCTGCTGGATCCTTCCAAAACTAAAGCTGCCAGCAACTAGGACCCTGCAAGTCCTTAGAGCCCCAGATGCCACCTGTCATCTGACACCCAGAGCCTGGGCCAATGACTTCGTTTTCCCCATGGAAAATGGCCTCCATTTCTGGCCACTCGCCCTGACCAAGAGGGTGGTGCCCAGCAAGAAATTTGCAAGCTTTGCTGGATTGCTCCAAATCTAAAGCTGCCACTTGTTGTTGTTCTATTTCTCTAGAGTCCCATCATGCTGTTCTCAGATTGCTAAAGTCCATACCTCCTCGGTGTGTTCTTATGGCTGCAGATCTTCACAGCACAGACGCTTTCTTCTGCATGCTGTTCTTTCCCAGTTCAGGGCTCCTTCAAGGCTCTCCCTGAATGGCTACGCCGCCCCCTTTTATCCCAGTTCTCTTCAATGCTCACAGCTGCAGCCCATCAAGGACAACCAGGACCTGTGGGGCAAAGCCTCTAGACAGATATTCAAATAGAATCCATTTCCTCTACTCTAGCCAGTAAGTACTACCCTACAAGTCCTCAGAACCCCAAAGGCCACCTTTCATCTGACACCCAGACCCTGGGGAAAGGACTTCTTTTTCCCATGGCAAATGGCCTCCCTTGGCAGCCACTCACCCTGGCAGAAAGTGGGAGCCTAGCTAGAATGATGCAATCGTTGCTGGATTTTTCCAAAAGAAAAGCTGGCAGCAACTAGGGCCCTGGAAGTACTTAGAGCCTCAAACGCCACCTTGAACATATTCCTGAGACCCTGGGGAAAGGACATCTTTTTCCCATGGAAAATGGCCTTCATTTGTGGCCACTTGGCCTGGCAGGCAGGGCAGTGCCAAGCCAGGAATCTACAAACTCTGCTGGATCCTTCCAGAACGAAAGCTGCCAGCAACTAGGACCCTGCAAGTCCTTAGAGCCCCAGACGCCACCTGTCATCTGACACCCAGAGCCTGGGCCAATGACTTCGTTTTCCCCATGGAAAATGGCCTCCATTTCTGGCCACTCGCCCTGACCAAGAGGGTGGTGCCCAGCAAGAAATTTGCAAGCTTTGCTGGATTGCTCCAAATCTAAAGCTGCCACTTGTTGTTGTTCTATTTCTCTAGAGTCCCATCATGCTGTTCTCAGATTGCTAAAGTCCATACCTCCTCGGTGTGTTCTTATGGCTGCAGATCTTCACAGCACAGACGCTTTCTTCTGCATGCTGTTCTTTCCCAGTTCAGGGCTCCTTCAAGGCTCTCCCTGAATGGCTACGCCGCCCCCTTTTATCCCAGTTCTCTTCAATGCTCACAGCTGCAGCCCATCAAGGACAACCAGGACCTGTGGGGCAAAGCCTCTAGACAGATATTCAAATAGAATCCATTTCCTCTACTCTAGCCAGTAAGTAGTACCCTACAAGTCCTCAGAACCCCAAAGGCCACCTTTCATCTGACACCCAGACCCTGGGGAAAGGACTTCTTTTTCCCATGGCAAATGGCCTCCCTTGGCAGCCACTCACCCTGGCAGAAAGTGGGAGCCTAGCTAGAATGATGCAATCGTTGCTGGATTTTTCCAAAAGAAAAGCTGGCAGCAACTAGGGCCCTGGAAGTACTTAGAGCCTCAAACGCCACCTTGAACATATTCCTGAGACCCTGGGGAAAGGACTTCTTTTTCCCATGGAAAATGGCCTTCATTTGTGGCCACTTGGCCTGGCAGGCAGGGCAGTGCCAAGCCAGGAATCTACAAACTCTGCTGGATCCTTCCAAAACTAAAGCTGCCAGCAACTAGGACCCTGCAAGTCCTTAGAGCCCCAGATGCCACCTGTCATCTGACACCCAGAGCCTGGGCCAATGACTTCGTTTTCCCCATGGAAAATGGCCTCCATTTCTGGCCACTCGCCCTGACCAAGAGGGTGGTGCCCAGCAAGAAATTTGCAAGCTTTGCTGGATTGCTCCAAATCTAAAGCTGCCACTTGTTGTTGTTCTATTTCTCTAGAGTCCCATCATGCTGTTCTCAGATTGCTAAAGTCCATACCTCCTCGGTGTGTTCTTATGGCTGCAGATCTTCACAGCACAGACGCTTTCTTCTGCATGCTGTTCTTTCCCAGTTCAGGGCTCCTTCAAGGCTCTCCCTGAATGGCTACGCCGCCCCCTTTTATCCCAGTTCTCTTCAATGCTCACAGCTGCAGCCCATCAAGGACAACCAGGACCTGTGGGGCAAAGCCTCTAGACAGATATTCAAATAGAATCCATTTCCTCTACTCTAGCCAGTAAGTAGTACCCTACAAGTCCTCAGAACCCCAAAGGCCACCTTTCATCTGACACCCAGACCCTGGGGAAAGGACTTCTTTTTCCCATGGCAAATGGCCTCCCTTGGCAGCCACTCACCCTGGCAGAAAGTGGGAGCCTAGCTAGAATGATGCAATCGTTGCTGGATTTTTCCAAAAGAAAAGCTGGCAGCAACTAGGGCCCTGGAAGTACTTAGAGCCTCAAACGCCACCTTGAACATATTCCTGAGACCCTGGGGAAAGGACATCTTTTTCCCATGGAAAATGGCCTTCATTTGTGGCCACTTGGCCTGGCAGGCAGGGCAGTGCCAAGCCAGGAATCTACAAACTCTGCTGGATCCTTCCAGAACGAAAGCTGCCAGCAACTAGGACCCTGCAAGTCCTTAGAGCCCCAGATGCCACCTGTCATCTGACACCCAGAGCCTGGGCCAATGACTTCGTTTTCCCCATGGAAAATGGCCTCCATTTCTGGCCACTCGCCCTGACCAAGAGGGTGGTGCCCAGCAAGAAATTTGCAAGCTTTGCTGGATTGCTCCAAATCTAAAGCTGCCACTTGTTGTTGTTCTATTTCTCTAGAGTCCCATCATGCTGTTCTCAGATTGCTAAAGTCCATACCTCCTCGGTGTGTTCTTATGGCTGCAGATCTTCACAGCACAGACGCTTTCTTCTGCATGCTGTTCTTTCCCAGTTCAGGGCTCCTTCAAGGCTCTCCCTGAATGGCTACGCCGCCCCCTTTTATCCCAGTTCTCTTCAATGCTCACAGCTGCAGCCCATCAAGGACAACCAGGACCTGTGGGGCAAAGCCTCTAGACAGATATTCAAATAGAATCCATTTCCTCTACTCTAGCCAGTAAGTAGTACCCTACAAGTCCTCAGAACCCCAAAGGCCACCTTTCATCTGACACCCAGACCCTGGGGAAAGGACTTCTTTTTCCCATGGCAAATGGCCTCCCTTGGCAGCCACTCACCCTGGCAGAAAGTGGGAGCCTAGCTAGAATGATGCAATCGTTGCTGGATTTTTCCAAAAGAAAAGCTGGCAGCAACTAGGGCCCTGGAAGTACTTAGAGCCTCAAACGCCACCTTGAACATATTCCTGAGACCCTGGGGAAAGGACATCTTTTTCCCATGGAAAATGGCCTTCATTTCTGGCCACTTGGCCTGGCAGGCAGGGCAGTGCCAAGCCAGGAATCTACAAACTCTGCTGGATCCTTCCAAAACTAAAGCTGCCAGCAACTAGGACCCTGCAAGTCCTTAGAGCCCCAGATGCCACCTGTCATCTGACACCCAGAGCCTGGGCCAATGACTTCGTTTTCCCCATGGAAAATGGCCTCCATTTCTGGCCACTCGCCCTGACCAAGAGGGTGGTGCCCAGCAAGAAATTTGCAAGCTTTGCTGGATTGCTCCAAATCTAAAGCTGCCACTTGTTGTTGTTCTATTTCTCTAGAGTCCCATCATGCTGTTCTCAGATTGCTAAAGTCCATACCTCCTCGGTGTGTTCTTATGGCTGCAGATCTTCACAGCACAGACGCTTTCTTCTGCATGCTGTTCTTTCCCAGTTCAGGGCTCCTTCAAGGCTCTCCCTGAATGGCTACGCCGCCCCCTTTTATCCCAGTTCTCTTCAATGCTCACAGCTGCAGCCCATCAAGGACAACCAGGACCTGTGGGGCAAAGCCTCTAGACAGATATTCAAATAGAATCCATTTCCTCTACTCTAGCCAGTAAGTACTACCCTACAAGTCCTCAGAACCCCAAAGGCCACCTTTCATCTGACACCCAGACCCTGGGGAAAGGACTTCTTTTTCCCATGGCAAATGGCCTCCCTTGGCAGCCACTCACCCTGGCAGAAAGTGGGAGCCTAGCTAGAATGATGCAATCGTTGCTGGATTTTTCCAAAAGAAAAGCTGGCAGCAACTAGGGCCCTGGAAGTACTTAGAGCCTCAAACGCCACCTTGAACATATTCCTGAGACCCTGGGGAAAGGACATCTTTTTCCCATGGAAAATGGCCTTCATTTGTGGCCACTTGGCCTGGCAGGCAGGGCAGTGCCAAGCCAGGAATCTACAAACTCTGCTGGATCCTTCCAGAACGAAAGCTGCCAGCAACTAGGACCCTGCAAGTCCTTAGAGCCCCAGACGCCACCTGTCATCTGACACCCAGAGCCTGGGCCAATGACTTCGTTTTCCCCATGGAAAATGGCCTCCATTTCTGGCCACTCGCCCTGACCAAGAGGGTGGTGCCCAGCAAGAAATTTGCAAGCTTTGCTGGATTGCTCCAAATCTAAAGCTGCCACTTGTTGTTGTTCTATTTCTCTAGAGTCCCATCATGCTGTTCTCAGATTGCTAAAGTCCATACCTCCTCGGTGTGTTCTTATGGCTGCAGATCTTCACAGCACAGACGCTTTCTTCTGCATGCTGTTCTTTCCCAGTTCAGGGCTCCTTCAAGGCTCTCCCTGAATGGCTACGCCGCCCCCTTTTATCCCAGTTCTCTTCAATGCTCACAGCTGCAGCCCATCAAGGACAACCAGGACCTGTGGGGCAAAGCCTCTAGACAGATATTCAAATAGAATCCATTTCCTCTACTCTAGCCAGTAAGTAGTACCCTACAAGTCCTCAGAACCCCAAAGGCCACCTTTCATCTGACACCCAGACCCTGGGGAAAGGACTTCTTTTTCCCATGGCAAATGGCCTCCCTTGGCAGCCACTCACCCTGGCAGAAAGTGGGAGCCTAGCTAGAATGATGCAATCGTTGCTGGATTTTTCCAAAAGAAAAGCTGGCAGCAACTAGGGCCCTGGAAGTACTTAGAGCCTCAAACGCCACCTTGAACATATTCCTGAGACCCTGGGGAAAGGACATCTTTTTCCCATGGAAAATGGCCTTCATTTGTGGCCACTTGGCCTGGCAGGCAGGGCAGTGCCAAGCCAGGAATCTACAAACTCTGCTGGATCCTTCCAGAACGAAAGCTGCCAGCAACTAGGACCCTGCAAGTCCTTAGAGCCCCAGATGCCACCTGTCATCTGACACCCAGAGCCTGGGCCAATGACTTCGTTTTCCCCATGGAAAATGGCCTCCATTTCTGGCCACTCGCCCTGACCAAGAGGGTGGTGCCCAGCAAGAAATTTGCAAGCTTTGCTGGATTGCTCCAAATCTAAAGCTGCCACTTGTTGTTGTTCTATTTCTCTAGAGTCCCATCATGCTGTTCTCAGATTGCTAAAGTCCATACCTCCTCGGTGTGTTCTTATGGCTGCAGATCTTCACAGCACAGACGCTTTCTTCTGCATGCTGTTCTTTCCCAGTTCAGGGCTCCTTCAAGGCTCTCCCTGAATGGCTACGCCGCCCCCTTTTATCCCAGTTCTCTTCAATGCTCACAGCTGCAGCCCATCAAGGACAACCAGGACCTGTGGGGCAAAGCCTCTAGACAGATATTCAAATAGAATCCATTTCCTCTACTCTAGCCAGTAAGTAGTACCCTACAAGTCCTCAGAACCCCAAAGGCCACCTTTCATCTGACACCCAGACCCTGGGGAAAGGACTTCTTTTTCCCATGGCAAATGGCCTCCCTTGGCAGCCACTCACCCTGGCAGAAAGTGGGAGCCTAGCTAGAATGATGCAATCGTTGCTGGATTTTTCCAAAAGAAAAGCTGGCAGCAACTAGGGCCCTGGAAGTACTTAGAGCCTCAAACGCCACCTTGAACATATTCCTGAGACCCTGGGGAAAGGACATCTTTTTCCCATGGAAAATGGCCTTCATTTCTGGCCACTTGGCCTGGCAGGCAGGGCAGTGCCAAGCCAGGAATCTACAAACTCTGCTGGATCCTTCCAAAACTAAAGCTGCCAGCAACTAGGACCCTGCAAGTCCTTAGAGCCCCAGATGCCACCTGTCATCTGACACCCAGAGCCTGGGCCAATGACTTCGTTTTCCCCATGGAAAATGGCCTCCATTTCTGGCCACTCGCCCTGACCAAGAGGGTGGTGCCCAGCAAGAAATTTGCAAGCTTTGCTGGATTGCTCCAAATCTAAAGCTGCCACTTGTTGTTGTTCTATTTCTCTAGAGTCCCATCATGCTGTTCTCAGATTGCTAAAGTCCATACCTCCTCGGTGTGTTCTTATGGCTGCAGATCTTCACAGCACAGACGCTTTCTTCTGCATGCTGTTCTTTCCCAGTTCAGGGCTCCTTCAAGGCTCTCCCTGAATGGCTACGCCGCCCCCTTTTATCCCAGTTCTCTTCAATGCTCACAGCTGCAGCCCATCAAGGACAACCAGGACCTGTGGGGCAAAGCCTCTAGACAGATATTCAAATAGAATCCATTTCCTCTACTCTAGCCAGTAAGTAGTACCCTACAAGTCCTCAGAACCCCAAAGGCCACCTTTCATCTGACACCCAGACCCTGGGGAAAGGACTTCTTTTTCCCATGGCAAATGGCCTCCCTTGGCAGCCACTCACCCTGGCAGAAAGTGGGAGCCTAGCTAGAATGATGCAATCGTTGCTGGATTTTTCCAAAAGAAAAGCTGGCAGCAACTAGGGCCCTGGAAGTACTTAGAGCCTCAAACGCCACCTTGAACATATTCCTGAGACCCTGGGGAAAGGACATCTTTTTCCCATGGAAAATGGCCTTCATTTGTGGCCACTTGGCCTGGCAGGCAGGGCAGTGCCAAGCCAGGAATCTACAAACTCTGCTGGATCCTTCCAGAACGAAAGCTGCCAGCAACTAGGACCCTGCAAGTCCTTAGAGCCCCAGACGCCACCTGTCATCTGACACCCAGAGCCTGGGCCAATGACTTCGTTTTCCCCATGGAAAATGGCCTCCATTTCTGGCCACTCGCCCTGACCAAGAGGGTGGTGCCCAGCAAGAAATTTGCAAGCTTTGCTGGATTGCTCCAAATCTAAAGCTGCCACTTGTTGTTGTTCTATTTCTCTAGAGTCCCATCATGCTGTTCTCAGATTGCTAAAGTCCATACCTCCTCGGTGTGTTCTTATGGCTGCAGATCTTCACAGCACAGACGCTTTCTTCTGCATGCTGTTCTTTCCCAGTTCAGGGCTCCTTCAAGGCTCTCCCTGAATGGCTACGCCGCCCCCTTTTATCCCAGTTCTCTTCAATGCTCACAGCTGCAGCCCATCAAGGACAACCAGGACCTGTGGGGCAAAGCCTCTAGACAGATATTCAAATAGAATCCATTTCCTCTACTCTAGCCAGTAAGTAGTACCCTACAAGTCCTCAGAACCCCAAAGGCCACCTTTCATCTGACACCCAGACCCTGGGGAAAGGACTTCTTTTTCCCATGGCAAATGGCCTCCCTTGGCAGCCACTCACCCTGGCAGAAAGTGGGAGCCTAGCTAGAATGATGCAATCGTTGCTGGATTTTTCCAAAAGAAAAGCTGGCAGCAACTAGGGCCCTGGAAGTACTTAGAGCCTCAAACGCCACCTTGAACATATTCCTGAGACCCTGGGGAAAGGACATCTTTTTCCCATGGAAAATGGCCTTCATTTGTGGCCACTTGGCCTGGCAGGCAGGGCAGTGCCAAGCCAGGAATCTACAAACTCTGCTGGATCCTTCCAAAACTAAAGCTGCCAGCAACTAGGACCCTGCAAGTCCTTAGAGCCCCAGATGCCACCTGTCATCTGACACCCAGAGCCTGGGCCAATGACTTCGTTTTCCCCATGGAAAATGGCCTCCATTTCTGGCCACTCGCCCTGACCAAGAGGGTGGTGCCCAGCAAGAAATTTGCAAGCTTTGCTGGATTGCTCCAAATCTAAAGCTGCCACTTGTTGTTGTTCTATTTCTCTAGAGTCCCATCATGCTGTTCTCAGATTGCTAAAGTCCATACCTCCTCGGTGTGTTCTTATGGCTGCAGATCTTCACAGCACAGACGCTTTCTTCTGCATGCTGTTCTTTCCCAGTTCAGGGCTCCTTCAAGGCTCTCCCTGAATGGCTACGCCGCCCCCTTTTATCCCAGTTCTCTTCAATGCTCACAGCTGCAGCCCATCAAGGACAACCAGGACCTGTGGGGCAAAGCCTCTAGACAGATATTCAAATAGAATCCATTTCCTCTACTCTAGCCAGTAAGTAGTACCCTACAAGTCCTCAGAACCCCAAAGGCCACCTTTCATCTGACACCCAGACCCTGGGGAAAGGACTTCTTTTTCCCATGGCAAATGGCCTCCCTTGGCAGCCACTCACCCTGGCAGAAAGTGGGAGCCTAGCTAGAATGATGCAATCGTTGCTGGATTTTTCCAAAAGAAAAGCTGGCAGCAACTAGGGCCCTGGAAGTACTTAGAGCCTCAAACGCCACCTTGAACATATTCCTGAGACCCTGGGGAAAGGACATCTTTTTCCCATGGAAAATGGCCTTCATTTGTGGCCACTTGGCCTGGCAGGCAGGGCAGTGCCAAGCCAGGAATCTACAAACTCTGCTGGATCCTTCCAAAACTAAAGCTGCCAGCAACTAGGACCCTGCAAGTCCTTAGAGCCCCAGACGCCACCTGTCATCTGACACCCAGAGCCTGGGCCAATGACTTCGTTTTCCCCATGGAAAATGGCCTCCATTTCTGGCCACTCGCCCTGACCAAGAGGGTGGTGCCCAGCAAGAAATTTGCAAGCTTTGCTGGATTGCTCCAAATCTAAAGCTGCCACTTGTTGTTGTTCTATTTCTCTAGAGTCCCATCATGCTGTTCTCAGATTGCTAAAGTCCATACCTCCTCGGTGTGTTCTTATGGCTGCAGATCTTCACAGCACAGACGCTTTCTTCTGCATGCTGTTCTTTCCCAGTTCAGGGCTCCTTCAAGGCTCTCCCTGAATGGCTACGCCGCCCCCTTTTATCCCAGTTCTCTTCAATGCTCACAGCTGCAGCCCATCAAGGACAACCAGGACCTGTGGGGCAAAGCCTCTAGACAGATATTCAAATAGAATCCATTTCCTCTACTCTAGCCAGTAAGTAGTACCCTACAAGTCCTCAGAACCCCAAAGGCCACCTTTCATCTGACACCCAGACCCTGGGGAAAGGACTTCTTTTTCCCATGGCAAATGGCCTCCCTTGGCAGCCACTCACCCTGGCAGAAAGTGGGAGCCTAGCTAGAATGATGCAATCGTTGCTGGATTTTTCCAAAAGAAAAGCTGGCAGCAACTAGGGCCCTGGAAGTACTTAGAGCCTCAAACGCCACCTTGAACATATTCCTGAGACCCTGGGGAAAGGACATCTTTTTCCCATGGAAAATGGCCTTCATTTGTGGCCACTTGGCCTGGCAGGCAGGGCAGTGCCAAGCCAGGAATCTACAAACTCTGCTGGATCCTTCCAGAACGAAAGCTGCCAGCAACTAGGACCCTGCAAGTCCTTAGAGCCCCAGACGCCACCTGTCATCTGACACCCAGAGCCTGGGCCAATGACTTCGTTTTCCCCATGGAAAATGGCCTCCATTTCTGGCCACTCGCCCTGACCAAGAGGGTGGTGCCCAGCAAGAAATTTGCAAGCTTTGCTGGATTGCTCCAAATCTAAAGCTGCCACTTGTTGTTGTTCTATTTCTCTAGAGTCCCATCATGCTGTTCTCAGATTGCTAAAGTCCATACCTCCTCGGTGTGTTCTTATGGCTGCAGATCTTCACAGCACAGACGCTTTCTTCTGCATGCTGTTCTTTCCCAGTTCAGGGCTCCTTCAAGGCTCTCCCTGAATGGCTACGCCGCCCCCTTTTATCCCAGTTCTCTTCAATGCTCACAGCTGCAGCCCATCAAGGACAACCAGGACCTGTGGGGCAAAGCCTCTAGACAGATATTCAAATAGAATCCATTTCCTCTACTCTAGCCAGTAAGTAGTACCCTACAAGTCCTCAGAACCCCAAAGGCCACCTTTCATCTGACACCCAGACCCTGGGGAAAGGACTTCTTTTTCCCATGGCAAATGGCCTCCCTTGGCAGCCACTCACCCTGGCAGAAAGTGGGAGCCTAGCTAGAATGATGCAATCGTTGCTGGATTTTTCCAAAAGAAAAGCTGGCAGCAACTAGGGCCCTGGAAGTACTTAGAGCCTCAAACGCCACCTTGAACATATTACTGAGACCCTGGGGAAAGGACATCTTTTTCCCATGGAAAATGGCCTTCATTTGTGGCCACTTGGCCTGGCAGGCAGGGCAGTGCCAAGCCAGGAATCTACAAACTCTGCTGGATCCTTCCAAAACTAAAGCTGCCAGCAACTAGGACCCTGCAAGTCCTTAGAGCCCCAGATGCCACCTGTCATCTGACACCCAGAGCCTGGGCCAATGACTTCGTTTTCCCCATGGAAAATGGCCTCCATTTCTGGCCACTCGCCCTGACCAAGAGGGTGGTGCCCAGCAAGAAATTTGCAAGCTTTGCTGGATTGCTCCAAATCTAAAGCTGCCACTTGTTGTTGTTCTATTTCTCTAGAGTCCCATCATGCTGTTCTCAGATTGCTAAAGTCCATACCTCCTCGGTGTGTTCTTATGGCTGCAGATCTTCACAGCACAGACGCTTTCTTCTGCATGCTGTTCTTTCCCAGTTCAGGGCTCCTTCAAGGCTCTCCCTGAATGGCTACGCCGCCCCCTTTTATCCCAGTTCTCTTCAATGCTCACAGCTGCAGCCCATCAAGGACAACCAGGACCTGTGGGGCAAAGCCTCTAGACAGATATTCAAATAGAATCCATTTCCTCTACTCTAGCCAGTAAGTAGTACCCTACAAGTCCTCAGAACCCCAAAGGCCACCTTTCATCTGACACCCAGACCCTGGGGAAAGGACTTCTTTTTCCCATGGCAAATGGCCTCCCTTGGCAGCCACTCACCCTGGCAGAAAGTGGGAGCCTAGCTAGAATGATGCAATCGTTGCTGGATTTTTCCAAAAGAAAAGCTGGCAGCAACTAGGGCCCTGGAAGTACTTAGAGCCTCAAACGCCACCTTGAACATATTACTGAGACCCTGGGGAAAGGACATCTTTTTCCCATGGAAAATGGCCTTCATTTGTGGCCACTTGGCCTGGCAGGCAGGGCAGTGCCAAGCCAGGAATCTACAAACTCTGCTGGATCCTTCCAAAACTAAAGCTGCCAGCAACTAGGACCCTGCAAGTCCTTAGAGCCCCAGATGCCACCTGTCATCTGACACCCAGAGCCTGGGCCAATGACTTCGTTTTCCCCATGGAAAATGGCCTCCATTTCTGGCCACTCGCCCTGACCAAGAGGGTGGTGCCCAGCAAGAAATTTGCAAGCTTTGCTGGATTGCTCCAAATCTAAAGCTGCCACTTGTTGTTGTTCTATTTCTCTAGAGTCCCATCATGCTGTTCTCAGATTGCTAAAGTCCATACCTCCTCGGTGTGTTCTTATGGCTGCAGATCTTCACAGCACAGACGCTTTCTTCTGCATGCTGTTCTTTCCCAGTTCAGGGCTCCTTCAAGGCTCTCCCTGAATGGCTACGCCGCCCCCTTTTATCCCAGTTCTCTTCAATGCTCACAGCTGCAGCCCATCAAGGACAACCAGGACCTGTGGGGCAAAGCCTCTAGACAGATATTCAAATAGAATCCATTTCCTCTACTCTAGCCAGTAAGTAGTACCCTACAAGTCCTCAGAACCCCAAAGGCCACCTTTCATCTGACACCCAGACCCTGGGGAAAGGACTTCTTTTTCCCATGGCAAATGGCCTCCCTTGGCAGCCACTCACCCTGGCAGAAAGTGGGAGCCTAGCTAGAATGATGCAATCGTTGCTGGATTTTTCCAAAAGAAAAGCTGGCAGCAACTAGGGCCCTGGAAGTACTTAGAGCCTCAAACGCCACCTTGAACATATTACTGAGACCCTGGGGAAAGGACTTCTTTTTCCCATGGAAAATGGCCTTCATTTGTGGCCACTTGGCCTGGCAGGCAGGGCAGTGCCAAGCCAGGAATCTACAAACTCTGCTGGATCCTTCCAAAACTAAAGCTGCCAGCAACTAGGACCCTGCAAGTCCTTAGAGCCCCAGATGCCACCTGTCATCTGACACCCAGAGCCTGGGCCAATGACTTCGTTTTCCCCATGGAAAATGGCCTCCATTTCTGGCCACTCGCCCTGACCAAGAGGGTGGTGCCCAGCAAGAAATTTGCAAGCTTTGCTGGATTGCTCCAAATCTAAAGCTGCCACTTGTTGTTGTTCTATTTCTCTAGAGTCCCATCATGCTGTTCTCAGATTGCTAAAGTCCATACCTCCTCGGTGTGTTCTTATGGCTGCAGATCTTCACAGCACAGACGCTTTCTTCTGCATGCTGTTCTTTCCCAGTTCAGGGCTCCTTCAAGGCTCTCCCTGAATGGCTACGCCGCCCCCTTTTATCCCAGTTCTCTTCAATGCTCACAGCTGCAGCCCATCAAGGACAACCAGGACCTGTGGGGCAAAGCCTCTAGACAGATATTCAAATAGAATCCATTTCCTCTACTCTAGCCAGTAAGTACTACCCTACAAGTCCTCAGAACCCCAAAGGCCACCTTTCATCTGACACCCAGACCCTGGGGAAAGGACTTCTTTTTCCCATGGCAAATGGCCTCCCTTGGCAGCCACTCACCCTGGCAGAAAGTGGGAGCCTAGCTAGAATGATGCAATCGTTGCTGGATTTTTCCAAAAGAAAAGCTGGCAGCAACTAGGGCCCTGGAAGTACTTAGAGCCTCAAACGCCACCTTGAACATATTACTGAGACCCTGGGGAAAGGACATCTTTTTCCCATGGAAAATGGCCTTCATTTGTGGCCACTTGGCCTGGCAGGCAGGGCAGTGCCAAGCCAGGAATCTACAAACTCTGCTGGATCCTTCCAAAACTAAAGCTGCCAGCAACTAGGACCCTGCAAGTCCTTAGAGCCCCAGATGCCACCTGTCATCTGACACCCAGAGCCTGGGCCAATGACTTCGTTTTCCCCATGGAAAATGGCCTCCATTTCTGGCCACTCGCCCTGACCAAGAGGGTGGTGCCCAGCAAGAAATTTGCAAGCTTTGCTGGATTGCTCCAAATCTAAAGCTGCCACTTGTTGTTGTTCTATTTCTCTAGAGTCCCATCATGCTGTTCTCAGATTGCTAAAGTCCATACCTCCTCGGTGTGTTCTTATGGCTGCAGATCTTCACAGCACAGACGCTTTCTTCTGCATGCTGTTCTTTCCCAGTTCAGGGCTCCTTCAAGGCTCTCCCTGAATGGCTACGCCGCCCCCTTTTATCCCAGTTCTCTTCAATGCTCACAGCTGCAGCCCATCAAGGACAACCAGGACCTGTGGGGCAAAGCCTCTAGACAGATATTCAAATAGAATCCATTTCCTCTACTCTAGCCAGTAAGTAGTACCCTACAAGTCCTCAGAACCCCAAAGGCCACCTTTCATCTGACACCCAGACCCTGGGGAAAGGACTTCTTTTTCCCATGGCAAATGGCCTCCCTTGGCAGCCACTCACCCTGGCAGAAAGTGGGAGCCTAGCTAGAATGATGCAATCGTTGCTGGATTTTTCCAAAAGAAAAGCTGGCAGCAACTAGGGCCCTGGAAGTACTTAGAGCCTCAAACGCCACCTTGAACATATTACTGAGACCCTGGGGAAAGGACATCTTTTTCCCATGGAAAATGGCCTTCATTTGTGGCCACTTGGCCTGGCAGGCAGGGCAGTGCCAAGCCAGGAATCTACAAACTCTGCTGGATCCTTCCAAAACTAAAGCTGCCAGCAACTAGGACCCTGCAAGTCCTTAGAGCCCCAGATGCCACCTGTCATCTGACACCCAGAGCCTGGGCCAATGACTTCGTTTTCCCCATGGAAAATGGCCTCCATTTCTGGCCACTCGCCCTGACCAAGAGGGTGGTGCCCAGCAAGAAATTTGCAAGCTTTGCTGGATTGCTCCAAATCTAAAGCTGCCACTTGTTGTTGTTCTATTTCTCTAGAGTCCCATCATGCTGTTCTCAGATTGCTAAAGTCCATACCTCCTCGGTGTGTTCTTATGGCTGCAGATCTTCACAGCACAGACGCTTTCTTCTGCATGCTGTTCTTTCCCAGTTCAGGGCTCCTTCAAGGCTCTCCCTGAATGGCTACGCCGCCCCCTTTTATCCCAGTTCTCTTCAATGCTCACAGCTGCAGCCCATCAAGGACAACCAGGACCTGTGGGGCAAAGCCTCTAGACAGATATTCAAATAGAATCCATTTCCTCTACTCTAGCCAGTAAGTAGTACCCTACAAGTCCTCAGAACCCCAAAGGCCACCTTTCATCTGACACCCAGACCCTGGGGAAAGGACTTCTTTTTCCCATGGCAAATGGCCTCCCTTGGCAGCCACTCACCCTGGCAGAAAGTGGGAGCCTAGCTAGAATGATGCAATCGTTGCTGGATTTTTCCAAAAGAAAAGCTGGCAGCAACTAGGGCCCTGGAAGTACTTAGAGCCTCAAACGCCACCTTGAACATATTCCTGAGACCCTGGGGAAAGGACATCTTTTTCCCATGGAAAATGGCCTTCATTTGTGGCCACTTGGCCTGGCAGGCAGGGCAGTGCCAAGCCAGGAATCTACAAACTCTGCTGGATCCTTCCAGAACGAAAGCTGCCAGCAACTAGGACCCTGCAAGTCCTTAGAGCCCCAGACGCCACCTGTCATCTGACACCCAGAGCCTGGGCCAATGACTTCGTTTTCCCCATGGAAAATGGCCTCCATTTCTGGCCACTCGCCCTGACCAAGAGGGTGGTGCCCAGCAAGAAATTTGCAAGCTTTGCTGGATTGCTCCAAATCGAAAGCTGCCACTTGTTGTTGTTCTATTTCTCTAGAGTCCCATCATGCTGTTCTCAGATTGCTAAAGTCCATACCTCCTCGGTGTGTTCTTATGGCTGCAGATCTTCACAGCACAGACGCTTTCTTCTGCATGCTGTTCTTTCCCAGTTCAGGGCTCCTTCAAGGCTCTCCCTGAATGGCTACGCCGCCCCCTTTTATCCCAGTTCTCTTCAATGCTCACAGCTGCAGCCCATCAAGGACAACCAGGACCTGTGGGGCAAAGCCTCTAGACAGATATTCAAATAGAATCCATTTCCTCTACTCTAGCCAGTAAGTAGTACCCTACAAGTCCTCAGAACCCCAAAGGCCACCTTTCATCTGACACCCAGACCCTGGGGAAAGGACTTCTTTTTCCCATGGCAAATGGCCTCCCTTGGCAGCCACTCACCCTGGCAGAAAGTGGGAGCCTAGCTAGAATGATGCAATCGTTGCTGGATTTTTCCAAAAGAAAAGCTGGCAGCAACTAGGGCCCTGGAAGTACTTAGAGCCTCAAACGCCACCTTGAACATATTACTGAGACCCTGGGGAAAGGACATCTTTTTCCCATGGAAAATGGCCTTCATTTGTGGCCACTTGGCCTGGCAGGCAGGGCAGTGCCAAGCCAGGAATCTACAAACTCTGCTGGATCCTTCCAAAACTAAAGCTGCCAGCAACTAGGACCCTGCAAGTCCTTAGAGCCCCAGATGCCACCTGTCATCTGACACCCAGAGCCTGGGCCAATGACTTCGTTTTCCCCATGGAAAATGGCCTCCATTTCTGGCCACTCGCCCTGACCAAGAGGGTGGTGCCCAGCAAGAAATTTGCAAGCTTTGCTGGATTGCTCCAAATCTAAAGCTGCCACTTGTTGTTGTTCTATTTCTCTAGAGTCCCATCATGCTGTTCTCAGATTGCTAAAGTCCATACCTCCTCGGTGTGTTCTTATGGCTGCAGATCTTCACAGCACAGACGCTTTCTTCTGCATGCTGTTCTTTCCCAGTTCAGGGCTCCTTCAAGGCTCTCCCTGAATGGCTACGCCGCCCCCTTTTATCCCAGTTCTCTTCAATGCTCACAGCTGCAGCCCATCAAGGACAACCAGGACCTGTGGGGCAAAGCCTCTAGACAGATATTCAAATAGAATCCATTTCCTCTACTCTAGCCAGTAAGTACTACCCTACAAGTCCTCAGAACCCCAAAGGCCACCTTTCATCTGACACCCAGACCCTGGGGAAAGGACTTCTTTTTCCCATGGCAAATGGCCTCCCTTGGCAGCCACTCACCCTGGCAGAAAGTGGGAGCCTAGCTAGAATGATGCAATCGTTGCTGGATTTTTCCAAAAGAAAAGCTGGCAGCAACTAGGGCCCTGGAAGTACTTAGAGCCTCAAACGCCACCTTGAACATATTACTGAGACCCTGGGGAAAGGACATCTTTTTCCCATGGAAAATGGCCTTCATTTGTGGCCACTTGGCCTGGCAGGCAGGGCAGTGCCAAGCCAGGAATCTACAAACTCTGCTGGATCCTTCCAAAACTAAAGCTGCCAGCAACTAGGACCCTGCAAGTCCTTAGAGCCCCAGATGCCACCTGTCATCTGACACCCAGAGCCTGGGCCAATGACTTCGTTTTCCCCATGGAAAATGGCCTCCATTTCTGGCCACTCGCCCTGACCAAGAGGGTGGTGCCCAGCAAGAAATTTGCAAGCTTTGCTGGATTGCTCCAAATCTAAAGCTGCCACTTGTTGTTGTTCTATTTCTCTAGAGTCCCATCATGCTGTTCTCAGATTGCTAAAGTCCATACCTCCTCGGTGTGTTCTTATGGCTGCAGATCTTCACAGCACAGACGCTTTCTTCTGCATGCTGTTCTTTCCCAGTTCAGGGCTCCTTCAAGGCTCTCCCTGAATGGCTACGCCGCCCCCTTTTATCCCAGTTCTCTTCAATGCTCACAGCTGCAGCCCATCAAGGACAACCAGGACCTGTGGGGCAAAGCCTCTAGACAGATATTCAAATAGAATCCATTTCCTCTACTCTAGCCAGTAAGTACTACCCTACAAGTCCTCAGAACCCCAAAGGCCACCTTTCATCTGACACCCAGACCCTGGGGAAAGGACTTCTTTTTCCCATGGCAAATGGCCTCCCTTGGCAGCCACTCACCCTGGCAGAAAGTGGGAGCCTAGCTAGAATGATGCAATCGTTGCTGGATTTTTCCAAAAGAAAAGCTGGCAGCAACTAGGGCCCTGGAAGTACTTAGAGCCTCAAACGCCACCTTGAACATATTACTGAGACCCTGGGGAAAGGACTTCTTTTTCCCATGGAAAATGGCCTTCATTTGTGGCCACTTGGCCTGGCAGGCAGGGCAGTGCCAAGCCAGGAATCTACAAACTCTGCTGGATCCTTCCAAAACTAAAGCTGCCAGCAACTAGGACCCTGCAAGTCCTTAGAGCCCCAGATGCCACCTGTCATCTGACACCCAGAGCCTGGGCCAATGACTTCGTTTTCCCCATGGAAAATGGCCTCCATTTCTGGCCACTCGCCCTGACCAAGAGGGTGGTGCCCAGCAAGAAATTTGCAAGCTTTGCTGGATTGCTCCAAATCTAAAGCTGCCACTTGTTGTTGTTCTATTTCTCTAGAGTCCCATCATGCTGTTCTCAGATTGCTAAAGTCCATACCTCCTCGGTGTGTTCTTATGGCTGCAGATCTTCACAGCACAGACGCTTTCTTCTGCATGCTGTTCTTTCCCAGTTCAGGGCTCCTTCAAGGCTCTCCCTGAATGGCTACGCCGCCCCCTTTTATCCCAGTTCTCTTCAATGCTCACAGCTGCAGCCCATCAAGGACAACCAGGACCTGTGGGGCAAAGCCTCTAGACAGATATTCAAATAGAATCCATTTCCTCTACTCTAGCCAGTAAGTACTACCCTACAAGTCCTCAGAACCCCAAAGGCCACCTTTCATCTGACACCCAGACCCTGGGGAAAGGACTTCTTTTTCCCATGGCAAATGGCCTCCCTTGGCAGCCACTCACCCTGGCAGAAAGTGGGAGCCTAGCTAGAATGATGCAATCGTTGCTGGATTTTTCCAAAAGAAAAGCTGGCAGCAACTAGGGCCCTGGAAGTACTTAGAGCCTCAAACGCCACCTTGAACATATTACTGAGACCCTGGGGAAAGGACATCTTTTTCCCATGGAAAATGGCCTTCATTTGTGGCCACTTGGCCTGGCAGGCAGGGCAGTGCCAAGCCAGGAATCTACAAACTCTGCTGGATCCTTCCAAAACTAAAGCTGCCAGCAACTAGGACCCTGCAAGTCCTTAGAGCCCCAGATGCCACCTGTCATCTGACACCCAGAGCCTGGGCCAATGACTTCGTTTTCCCCATGGAAAATGGCCTCCATTTCTGGCCACTCGCCCTGACCAAGAGGGTGGTGCCCAGCAAGAAATTTGCAAGCTTTGCTGGATTGCTCCAAATCTAAAGCTGCCACTTGTTGTTGTTCTATTTCTCTAGAGTCCCATCATGCTGTTCTCAGATTGCTAAAGTCCATACCTCCTCGGTGTGTTCTTATGGCTGCAGATCTTCACAGCACAGACGCTTTCTTCTGCATGCTGTTCTTTCCCAGTTCAGGGCTCCTTCAAGGCTCTCCCTGAATGGCTACGCCGCCCCCTTTTATCCCAGTTCTCTTCAATGCTCACAGCTGCAGCCCATCAAGGACAACCAGGACCTGTGGGGCAAAGCCTCTAGACAGATATTCAAATAGAATCCATTTCCTCTACTCTAGCCAGTAAGTACTACCCTACAAGTCCTCAGAACCCCAAAGGCCACCTTTCATCTGACACCCAGACCCTGGGGAAAGGACTTCTTTTTCCCATGGCAAATGGCCTCCCTTGGCAGCCACTCACCCTGGCAGAAAGTGGGAGCCTAGCTAGAATGATGCAATCGTTGCTGGATTTTTCCAAAAGAAAAGCTGGCAGCAACTAGGGCCCTGGAAGTACTTAGAGCCTCAAACGCCACCTTGAACATATTCCTGAGACCCTGGGGAAAGGACATCTTTTTCCCATGGAAAATGGCCTTCATTTGTGGCCACTTGGCCTGGCAGGCAGGGCAGTGCCAAGCCAGGAATCTACAAACTCTGCTGGACTCTTCCAAAACTAAAGCTGCCAGCAACTAGGACCCTGCAAGTCCTTAGAGCCCCAGATGCCACCTGTCATCTGACACCCAGAGCCTGGGCCAATGACTTCGTTTTCCCCATGGAAAATGGCCTCCATTTCTGGCCACTCGCCCTGACCAAGAGGGTGGTGCCCAGCAAGAAATTTGCAAGCTTTGCTGGATTGCTCCAAATCTAAAGCTGCCACTTGTTGTTGTTCTATTTCTCTAGAGTCCCATCATGCTGTTCTCAGATTGCTAAAGTCCATACCTCCTCGGTGTGTTCTTATGGCTGCAGATCTTCACAGCACAGACGCTTTCTTCTGCATGCTGTTCTTTCCCAGTTCAGGGCTCCTTCAAGGCTCTCCCTGAATGGCTACGCCGCCCCCTTTTATCCCAGTTCTCTTCAATGCTCACAGCTGCAGCCCATCAAGGACAACCAGGACCTGTGGGGCAAAGCCTCTAGACAGATATTCAAATAGAATCCATTTCCTCTACTCTAGCCAGTAAGTACTACCCTACAAGTCCTCAGAACCCCAAAGGCCACCTTTCATCTGACACCCAGACCCTGGGGAAAGGACTTCTTTTTCCCATGGCAAATGGCCTCCCTTGGCAGCCACTCACCCTGGCAGAAAGTGGGAGCCTAGCTAGAATGATGCAATCGTTGCTGGATTTTTCCAAAAGAAAAGCTGGCAGCAACTAGGGCCCTGGAAGTACTTAGAGCCTCAAACGCCACCTTGAACATATTACTGAGACCCTGGGGAAAGGACATCTTTTTCCCATGGAAAATGGCCTTCATTTGTGGCCACTTGGCCTGGCAGGCAGGGCAGTGCCAAGCCAGGAATCTACAAACTCTGCTGGACTCTTCCAAAACTAAAGCTGCCAGCAACTAGGACCCTGCAAGTCCTTAGAGCCCCAGATGCCACCTGTCATCTGACACCCAGAGCCTGGGCCAATGACTTCGTTTTCCCCATGGAAAATGGCCTCCATTTCTGGCCACTCGCCCTGACCAAGAGGGTGGTGCCCAGCAAGAAATTTGCAAGCTTTGCTGGATTGCTCCAAATCTAAAGCTGCCACTTGTTGTTGTTCTATTTCTCTAGAGTCCCATCATGCTGTTCTCAGATTGCTAAAGTCCATACCTCCTCGGTGTGTTCTTATGGCTGCAGATCTTCACAGCACAGACGCTTTCTTCTGCATGCTGTTCTTTCCCAGTTCAGGGCTCCTTCAAGGCTCTCCCTGAATGGCTACGCCGCCCCCTTTTATCCCAGTTCTCTTCAATGCTCACAGCTGCAGCCCATCAAGGACAACCAGGACCTGTGGGGCAAAGCCTCTAGACAGATATTCAAATAGAATCCATTTCCTCTACTCTAGCCAGTAAGTACTACCCTACAAGTCCTCAGAACCCCAAAGGCCACCTTTCATCTGACACCCAGACCCTGGGGAAAGGACTTCTTTTTCCCATGGCAAATGGCCTCCCTTGGCAGCCACTCACCCTGGCAGAAAGTGGGAGCCTAGCTAGAATGATGCAATCGTTGCTGGATTTTTCCAAAAGAAAAGCTGGCAGCAACTAGGGCCTTGGAAGTACTTAGAGCCTCAAACGCCACCTTGAACATATTACTGAGACCCTGGGGAAAGGACTTCTTTTTCCCATGGAAAATGGCCTTCATTTGTGGCCACTTGGCCTGGCAGGCAGGGCAGTGCCAAGCCAGGAATCTACAAACTCTGCTGGATCCTTCCAAAACTAAAGCTGCCAGCAACTAGGACCCTGCAAGTCCTTAGAGCCCCAGATGCCACCTGTCATCTGACACCCAGAGCCTGGGCCAATGACTTCGTTTTCCCCATGGAAAATGGCCTCCATTTCTGGCCACTCGCCCTGACCAAGAGGGTGGTGCCCAGCAAGAAATTTGCAAGCTTTGCTGGATTGCTCCAAATCGAAAGCTGCCACTTGTTGTTGTTCTATTTCTCTAGAGTCCCATCATGCTGTTCTCAGATTGCTAAAGTCCATACCTCCTCGGTGTGTTCTTATGGCTGCAGATCTTCACAGCACAGACGCTTTCTTCTGCATGCTGTTCTTTCCCAGTTCAGGGCTCCTTCAAGGCTCTCCCTGAATGGCTACGCCGCCCCCTTTTATCCCAGTTCTCTTCAATGCTCACAGCTGCAGCCCATCAAGGACAACCAGGACCTGTGGGGCAAAGCCTCTAGACAGATATTCAAATAGAATCCATTTCCTCTACTCTAGCCAGTAAGTAGTACCCTACAAGTCCTCAGAACCCCAAAGGCCACCTTTCATCTGACACCCAGACCCTGGGGAAAGGACTTCTTTTTCCCATGGCAAATGGCCTCCCTTGGCAGCCACTCACCCTGGCAGAAAGTGGGAGCCTAGCTAGAATGATGCAATCGTTGCTGGATTTTTCCAAAAGAAAAGCTGGCAGCAACTAGGGCCCTGGAAGTACTTAGAGCCTCAAACGCCACCTTGAACATATTCCTGAGACCCTGGGGAAAGGACTTCTTTTTCCCATGGAAAATGGCCTTCATTTGTGGCCACTTGGCCTGGCAGGCAGGGCAGTGCCAAGCCAGGAATCTACAAACTCTGCTGGATCCTTCCAAAACTAAAGCTGCCAGCAACTAGGACCCTGCAAGTCCTTAGAGCCCCAGATGCCACCTGTCATCTGACACCCAGAGCCTGGGCCAATGACTTCGTTTTCCCCATGGAAAATGGCCTCCATTTCTGGCCACTCGCCCTGACCAAGAGGGTGGTGCCCAGCAAGAAATTTGCAAGCTTTGCTGGATTGCTCCAAATCTAAAGCTGCCACTTGTTGTTGTTCTATTTCTCTAGAGTCCCATCATGCTGTTCTCAGATTGCTAAAGTCCATACCTCCTCGGTGTGTTCTTATGGCTGCAGATCTTCACAGCACAGACGCTTTCTTCTGCATGCTGTTCTTTCCCAGTTCAGGGCTCCTTCAAGGCTCTCCCTGAATGGCTACGCCGCCCCCTTTTATCCCAGTTCTCTTCAATGCTCACAGCTGCAGCCCATCAAGGACAACCAGGACCTGTGGGGCAAAGCCTCTAGACAGATATTCAAATAGAATCCATTTCCTCTACTCTAGCCAGTAAGTAGTACCCTACAAGTCCTCAGAACCCCAAAGGCCACCTTTCATCTGACACCCAGACCCTGGGGAAAGGACTTCTTTTTCCCATGGCAAATGGCCTCCCTTGGCAGCCACTCACCCTGGCAGAAAGTGGGAGCCTAGCTAGAATGATGCAATCGTTGCTGGATTTTTCCAAAAGAAAAGCTGGCAGCAACTAGGGCCCTGGAAGTACTTAGAGCCTCAAACGCCACCTTGAACATATTACTGAGACCCTGGGGAAAGGACTTCTTTTTCCCATGGAAAATGGCCTTCATTTGTGGCCACTTGGCCTGGCAGGCAGGGCAGTGCCAAGCCAGGAATCTACAAACTCTGCTGGATCCTTCCAAAACTAAAGCTGCCAGCAACTAGGACCCTGCAAGTCCTTAGAGCCCCAGATGCCACCTGTCATCTGACACCCAGAGCCTGGGCCAATGACTTCGTTTTCCCCATGGAAAATGGCCTCCATTTCTGGCCACTCGCCCTGACCAAGAGGGTGGTGCCCAGCAAGAAATTTGCAAGCTTTGCTGGATTGCTCCAAATCTAAAGCTGCCACTTGTTGTTGTTCTATTTCTCTAGAGTCCCATCATGCTGTTCTCAGATTGCTAAAGTCCATACCTCCTCGGTGTGTTCTTATGGCTGCAGATCTTCACAGCACAGACGCTTTCTTCTGCATGCTGTTCTTTCCCAGTTCAGGGCTCCTTCAAGGCTCTCCCTGAATGGCTACGCCGCCCCCTTTTATCCCAGTTCTCTTCAATGCTCACAGCTGCAGCCCATCAAGGACAACCAGGACCTGTGGGGCAAAGCCTCTAGACAGATATTCAAATAGAATCCATTTCCTCTACTCTAGCCAGTAAGTACTACCCTACAAGTCCTCAGAACCCCAAAGGCCACCTTTCATCTGACACCCAGACCCTGGGGAAAGGACTTCTTTTTCCCATGGCAAATGGCCTCCCTTGGCAGCCACTCACCCTGGCAGAAAGTGGGAGCCTAGCTAGAATGATGCAATCGTTGCTGGATTTTTCCAAAAGAAAAGCTGGCAGCAACTAGGGCCCTGGAAGTACTTAGAGCCTCAAACGCCACCTTGAACATATTCCTGAGACCCTGGGGAAAGGACATCTTTTTCCCATGGAAAATGGCCTTCATTTGTGGCCACTTGGCCTGGCAGGCAGGGCAGTGCCAAGCCAGGAATCTACAAACTCTGCTGGATCCTTCCAAAACTAAAGCTGCCAGCAACTAGGACCCTGCAAGTCCTTAGAGCCCCAGATGCCACCTGTCATCTGACACCCAGAGCCTGGGCCAATGACTTCGTTTTCCCCATGGAAAATGGCCTCCATTTCTGGCCACTCGCCCTGACCAAGAG
The DNA here is from genome assembly GCF_051311805.1 of Agelaius phoeniceus. Classification (NCBI taxonomy): domain Eukaryota; kingdom Metazoa; phylum Chordata; class Aves; order Passeriformes; family Icteridae; genus Agelaius; species Agelaius phoeniceus. The sequence goes on along the minus strand of NW_027509908.1, from coordinate 56,418 downwards.
GGTGGTGCCCAGCAAGAAATTTGCAAGCTTTGCTGGATTGCTCCAAATCTAAAGCTGCCACTTGTTGTTGTTCTATTTCTCTAGAGTCCCATCATGCTGTTCTCAGATTGCTAAAGTCCATACCTCCTCGGTGTGTTCTTATGGCTGCAGATCTTCACAGCACAGACGCTTTCTTCTGCATGCTGTTCTTTCCCAGTTCAGGGCTCCTTCAAGGCTCTCCCTGAATGGCTACGCCGCCCCCTTTTATCCCAGTTCTCTTCAATGCTCACAGCTGCAGCCCATCAAGGACAACCAGGACCTGTGGGGCAAAGCCTCTAGACAGATATTCAAATAGAATCCATTTCCTCTACTCTAGCCAGTAAGTAGTACCCTACAAGTCCTCAGAACCCCAAAGGCCACCTTTCATCTGACACCCAGACCCTGGGGAAAGGACTTCTTTTTCCCATGGCAAATGGCCTCCCTTGGCAGCCACTCACCCTGGCAGAAAGTGGGAGCCTAGCTAGAATGATGCAATCGTTGCTGGATTTTTCCAAAAGAAAAGCTGGCAGCAACTAGGGCCCTGGAAGTACTTAGAGCCTCAAACGCCACCTTGAACATATTCCTGAGACCCTGGGGAAAGGACATCTTTTTCCCATGGAAAATGGCCTTCATTTGTGGCCACTTGGCCTGGCAGGCAGGGCAGTGCCAAGCCAGGAATCTACAAACTCTGCTGGATCCTTCCAGAACGAAAGCTGCCAGCAACTAGGACCCTGCAAGTCCTTAGAGCCCCAGATGCCACCTGTCATCTGACACCCAGAGCCTGGGCCAATGACTTCGTTTTCCCCATGGAAAATGGCCTCCATTTCTGGCCACTCGCCCTGACCAAGAGGGTGGTGCCCAGCAAGAAATTTGCAAGCTTTGCTGGATTGCTCCAAATCTAAAGCTGCCACTTGTTGTTGTTCTATTTCTCTAGAGTCCCATCATGCTGTTCTCAGATTGCTAAAGTCCATACCTCCTCGGTGTGTTCTTATGGCTGCAGATCTTCACAGCACAGACGCTTTCTTCTGCATGCTGTTCTTTCCCAGTTCAGGGCTCCTTCAAGGCTCTCCCTGAATGGCTACGCCGCCCCCTTTTATCCCAGTTCTCTTCAATGCTCACAGCTGCAGCCCATCAAGGACAACCAGGACCTGTGGGGCAAAGCCTCTAGACAGATATTCAAATAGAATCCATTTCCTCTACTCTAGCCAGTAAGTACTACCCTACAAGTCCTCAGAACCCCAAAGGCCACCTTTCATCTGACACCCAGACCCTGGGGAAAGGACTTCTTTTTCCCATGGCAAATGGCCTCCCTTGGCAGCCACTCACCCTGGCAGAAAGTGGGAGCCTAGCTAGAATGATGCAATCGTTGCTGGATTTTTCCAAAAGAAAAGCTTGCAGCAACTAGGGCCCTGGAAGTACTTAGAGCCTCAAACGCCACCTTGAACATATTCCTGAGACCCTGGGGAAAGGACATCTTTTTCCCATGGAAAATGGCCTTCATTTGTGGCCACTTGGCCTGGCAGGCAGGGCAGTGCCAAGCCAGGAATCTACAAACTCTGCTGGATCCTTCCAGAACGAAAGCTGCCAGCAACTAGGACCCTGCAAGTCCTTAGAGCCCCAGATGCCACCTTTCATCTGACACCCAGAGCCTGGGCCAATGACTTCGTTTTCCCCATGGAAAATGGCCTCCATTTCTGGCCACTCGCCCTGACCAAGAGGGTGGTGCCCAGCAAGAAATTTGCAAGCTTTGCTGGATTGCTCCAAATCTAAAGCTGCCACTTGTTGTTGTTCTATTTCTCTAGAGTCCCATCATGCTGTTCTCAGATTGCTAAAGTCCATACCTCCTCGGTGTGTTCTTATGGCTGCAGATCTTCACAGCACAGACGCTTTCTTCTGCATGCTGTTCTTTCCCAGTTCAGGGCTCCTTCAAGGCTCTCCCTGAATGGCTACGCCGCCCCCTTTTATCCCAGTTCTCTTCAATGCTCACAGCTGCAGCCCATCAAGGACAACCAGGACCTGTGGGGCAAAGCCTCTAGACAGATATTCAAATAGAATCCATTTCCTCTACTCTAGCCAGTAAGTACTACCCTACAAGTCCTCAGAACCCCAAAGGCCACCTTTCATCTGACACCCAGACCCTGGGGAAAGGACTTCTTTTTCCCATGGCAAATGGCCTCCCTTGGCAGCCACTCACCCTGGCAGAAAGTGGGAGCCTAGCTAGAATGATGCAATCGTTGCTGGATTTTTCCAAAAGAAAAGCTGGCAGCAACTAGGGCCCTGGAAGTATTTAGAGCCTCAAACGCCACCTTGAACATATTCCTGAGACCCTGGGGAAAGGACATCTTTTTCCCATGGAAAATGGCCTTCATTTGTGGCCACTTGGCCTGGCAGGCAGGGCAGTGCCAAGCCAGGAATCTACAAACTCTGCTGGATCCTTCCAAAACTAAAGCTGCCAGCAACTAGGACCCTGCAAGTCCTTAGAGCCCCAGATGCCACCTTTCATCTGACACCCAGAGCCTGGGCCAATGACTTCGTTTTCCCCATGGAAAATGGCCTCCATTTCTGGCCACTCGCCCTGACCAAGAGGGTGGTGCCCAGCAAGAAATTTGCAAGCTTTGCTGGATTGCTCCAAATCTAAAGCTGCCACTTGTTGTTGTTCTATTTCTCTAGAGTCCCATCATGCTGTTCTCAGATTGCTAAAGTCCATACCTCCTCGGTGTGTTCTTATGGCTGCAGATCTTCACAGCACAGACGCTTTCTTCTGCATGCTGTTCTTTCCCAGTTCAGGGCTCCTTCAAGGCTCTCCCTGAATGGCTACGCCGCCCCCTTTTATCCCAGTTCTCTTCAATGCTCACAGCTGCAGCCCATCAAGGACAACCAGGACCTGTGGGGCAAAGCCTCTAGACAGATATTCAAATAGAATCCATTTCCTCTACTCTAGCCAGTAAGTACTACCCTACAAGTCCTCAGAACCCCAAAGGCCACCTTTCATCTGACACCCAGACCCTGGGGAAAGGACTTCTTTTTCCCATGGCAAATGGCCTCCCTTGGCAGCCACTCACCCTGGCAGAAAGTGGGAGCCTAGCTAGAATGATGCAATCGTTGCTGGATTTTTCCAAAAGAAAAGCTTGCAGCAACTAGGGCCCTGGAAGTACTTAGAGCCTCAAACGCCACCTTGAACATATTCCTGAGACCCTGGGGAAAGGACATCTTTTTCCCATGGAAAATGGCCTTCATTTGTGGCCACTTGGCCTGGCAGGCAGGGCAGTGCCAAGCCAGGAATCTACAAACTCTGCTGGATCCTTCCAGAACGAAAGCTGCCAGCAACTAGGACCCTGCAAGTCCTTAGAGCCCCAGATGCCACCTTTCATCTGACACCCAGAGCCTGGGCCAATGACTTCGTTTTCCCCATGGAAAATGGCCTCCATTTCTGGCCACTCGCCCTGACCAAGAGGGTGGTGCCCAGCAAGAAATTTGCAAGCTTTGCTGGATTGCTCCAAATCTAAAGCTGCCACTTGTTGTTGTTCTATTTCTCTAGAGTCCCATCATGCTGTTCTCAGATTGCTAAAGTCCATACCTCCTCGGTGTGTTCTTATGGCTGCAGATCTTCACAGCACAGACGCTTTCTTCTGCATGCTGTTCTTTCCCAGTTCAGGGCTCCTTCAAGGCTCTCCCTGAATGGCTACGCCGCCCCCTTTTATCCCAGTTCTCTTCAATGCTCACAGCTGCAGCCCATCAAGGACAACCAGGACCTGTGGGGCAAAGCCTCTAGACAGATATTCAAATAGAATCCATTTCCTCTACTCTAGCCAGTAAGTAGTACCCTACAAGTCCTCAGAACCCCAAAGGCCACCTTTCATCTGACACCCAGACCCTGGGGAAAGGACTTCTTTTTCCCATGGCAAATGGCCTCCCTTGGCAGCCACTCACCCTGGCAGAAAGTGGGAGCCTAGCTAGAATGATGCAATCGTTGCTGGATTTTTCCAAAAGAAAAGCTGGCAGCAACTAGGGCCCTGGAAGTATTTAGAGCCTCAAACGCCACCTTGAACATATTCCTGAGACCCTGGGGAAAGGACATCTTTTTCCCATGGAAAATGGCCTTCATTTGTGGCCACTTGGCCTGGCAGGCAGGGCAGTGCCAAGCCAGGAATCTACAAACTCTGCTGGATCCTTCCAAAACTAAAGCTGCCAGCAACTAGGACCCTGCAAGTCCTTAGAGCCCCAGATGCCACCTTTCATCTGACACCCAGAGCCTGGGCCAATGACTTCGTTTTCCCCATGGAAAATGGCCTCCATTTCTGGCCACTCGCCCTGACCAAGAGGGTGGTGCCCAGCAAGAAATTTGCAAGCTTTGCTGGATTGCTCCAAATCTAAAGCTGCCACTTGTTGTTGTTCTATTTCTCTAGAGTCCCATCATGCTGTTCTCAGATTGCTAAAGTCCATACCTCCTCGGTGTGTTCTTATGGCTGCAGATCTTCACAGCACAGACGCTTTCTTCTGCATGCTGTTCTTTCCCAGTTCAGGGCTCCTTCAAGGCTCTCCCTGAATGGCTACGCCGCCCCCTTTTATCCCAGTTCTCTTCAATGCTCACAGCTGCAGCCCATCAAGGACAACCAGGACCTGTGGGGCAAAGCCTCTAGACAGATATTCAAATAGAATCCATTTCCTCTACTCTAGCCAGTAAGTACTACCCTACAAGTCCTCAGAACCCCAAAGGCCACCTTTCATCTGACACCCAGACCCTGGGGAAAGGACTTCTTTTTCCCATGGCAAATGGCCTCCCTTGGCAGCCACTCACCCTGGCAGAAAGTGGGAGCCTAGCTAGAATGATGCAATCGTTGCTGGATTTTTCCAAAAGAAAAGCTGGCAGCAACTAGGGCCTTGGAAGTACTTAGAGCCTCAAACGCCACCTTGAACATATTACTGAGACCCTGGGGAAAGGACTTCTTTTTCCCATGGAAAATGGCCTTCATTTGTGGCCACTTGGCCTGGCAGGCAGGGCAGTGCCAAGCCAGGAATCTACAAACTCTGCTGGATCCTTCCAAAACTAAAGCTGCCAGCAACTAGGACCCTGCAAGTCCTTAGAGCCCCAGATGCCACCTGTCATCTGACACCCAGAGCCTGGGCCAATGACTTCGTTTTCCCCATGGAAAATGGCCTCCATTTCTGGCCACTCGCCCTGACCAAGAGGGTGGTGCCCAGCAAGAAATTTGCAAGCTTTGCTGGATTGCTCCAAATCGAAAGCTGCCACTTGTTGTTGTTCTATTTCTCTAGAGTCCCATCATGCTGTTCTCAGATTGCTAAAGTCCATACCTCCTCGGTGTGTTCTTATGGCTGCAGATCTTCACAGCACAGACGCTTTCTTCTGCATGCTGTTCTTTCCCAGTTCAGGGCTCCTTCAAGGCTCTCCCTGAATGGCTACGCCGCCCCCTTTTATCCCAGTTCTCTTCAATGCTCACAGCTGCAGCCCATCAAGGACAACCAGGACCTGTGGGGCAAAGCCTCTAGACAGATATTCAAATAGAATCCATTTCCTCTACTCTAGCCAGTAAGTACTACCCTACAAGTCCTCAGAACCCCAAAGGCCACCTTTCATCTGACACCCAGACCCTGGGGAAAGGACTTCTTTTTCCCATGGCAAATGGCCTCCCTTGGCAGCCACTCACCCTGGCAGAAAGTGGGAGCCTAGCTAGAATGATGCAATCGTTGCTGGATTTTTCCAAAAGAAAAGCTGGCAGCAACTAGGGCCCTGGAAGTACTTAGAGCCTCAAACGCCACCTTGAACATATTCCTGAGACCCTGGGGAAAGGACTTCTTTTTCCCATGGAAAATGGCCTTCATTTGTGGCCACTTGGCCTGGCAGGCAGGGCAGTGCCAAGCCAGGAATCTACAAACTCTGCTGGATCCTTCCAAAACTAAAGCTGCCAGCAACTAGGACCCTGCAAGTCCTTAGAGCCCCAGATGCCACCTGTCATCTGACACCCAGAGCCTGGGCCAATGACTTCGTTTTCCCCATGGAAAATGGCCTCCATTTCTGGCCACTCGCCCTGACCAAGAGGGTGGTGCCCAGCAAGAAATTTGCAAGCTTTGCTGGATTGCTCCAAATCTAAAGCTGCCACTTGTTGTTGTTCTATTTCTCTAGAGTCCCATCATGCTGTTCTCAGATTGCTAAAGTCCATACCTCCTCGGTGTGTTCTTATGGCTGCAGATCTTCACAGCACAGACGCTTTCTTCTGCATGCTGTTCTTTCCCAGTTCAGGGCTCCTTCAAGGCTCTCCCTGAATGGCTACGCCGCCCCCTTTTATCCCAGTTCTCTTCAATGCTCACAGCTGCAGCCCATCAAGGACAACCAGGACCTGTGGGGCAAAGCCTCTAGACAGATATTCAAATAGAATCCATTTCCTCTACTCTAGCCAGTAAGTAGTACCCTACAAGTCCTCAGAACCCCAAAGGCCACCTTTCATCTGACACCCAGACCCTGGGGAAAGGACTTCTTTTTCCCATGGCAAATGGCCTCCCTTGGCAGCCACTCACCCTGGCAGAAAGTGGGAGCCTAGCTAGAATGATGCAATCGTTGCTGGATTTTTCCAAAAGAAAAGCTGGCAGCAACTAGGGCCCTGGAAGTACTTAGAGCCTCAAACGCCACCTTGAACATATTCCTGAGACCCTGGGGAAAGGACTTCTTTTTCCCATGGAAAATGGCCTTCATTTGTGGCCACTTGGCCTGGCAGGCAGGGCAGTGCCAAGCCAGGAATCTACAAACTCTGCTGGATCCTTCCAAAACTAAAGCTGCCAGCAACTAGGACCCTGCAAGTCCTTAGAGCCCCAGATGCCACCTGTCATCTGACACCCAGAGCCTGGGCCAATGACTTCGTTTTCCCCATGGAAAATGGCCTCCATTTCTGGCCACTCGCCCTGACCAAGAGGGTGGTGCCCAGCAAGAAATTTGCAAGCTTTGCTGGATTGCTCCAAATCTAAAGCTGCCACTTGTTGTTGTTCTATTTCTCTAGAGTCCCATCATGCTGTTCTCAGATTGCTAAAGTCCATACCTCCTCGGTGTGTTCTTATGGCTGCAGATCTTCACAGCACAGACGCTTTCTTCTGCATGCTGTTCTTTCCCAGTTCAGGGCTCCTTCAAGGCTCTCCCTGAATGGCTACGCCGCCCCCTTTTATCCCAGTTCTCTTCAATGCTCACAGCTGCAGCCCATCAAGGACAACCAGGACCTGTGGGGCAAAGCCTCTAGACAGATATTCAAATAGAATCCATTTCCTCTACTCTAGCCAGTAAGTAGTACCCTACAAGTCCTCAGAACCCCAAAGGCCACCTTTCATCTGACACCCAGACCCTGGGGAAAGGACTTCTTTTTCCCATGGCAAATGGCCTCCCTTGGCAGCCACTCACCCTGGCAGAAAGTGGGAGCCTAGCTAGAATGATGCAATCGTTGCTGGATTTTTCCAAAAGAAAAGCTGGCAGCAACTAGGGCCCTGGAAGTACTTAGAGCCTCAAACGCCACCTTGAACATATTCCTGAGACCCTGGGGAAAGGACATCTTTTTCCCATGGAAAATGGCCTTCATTTGTGGCCACTTGGCCTGTCAGGCAGGGCAGTGCCAAGCCAGGAATCTACAAACTCTGCTGGATCCTTCCAAAACTAAAGCTGCCAGCAACTAGGACCCTGCAAGTCCTTAGAGCCCCAGATGCCACCTGTCATCTGACACCCAGAGCCTGGGCCAATGACTTCGTTTTCCCCATGGAAAATGGCCTCCATTTCTGGCCACTCGCCCTGACCAAGAGGGTGGTGCCCAGCAAGAAATTTGCAAGCTTTGCTGGATTGCTCCAAATCTAAAGCTGCCACTTGTTGTTGTTCTATTTCTCTAGAGTCCCATCATGCTGTTCTCAGATTGCTAAAGTCCATACCTCCTCGGTGTGTTCTTATGGCTGCAGATCTTCACAGCACAGACGCTTTCTTCTGCATGCTGTTCTTTCCCAGTTCAGGGCTCCTTCAAGGCTCTCCCTGAATGGCTACGCCGCCCCCTTTTATCCCAGTTCTCTTCAATGCTCACAGCTGCAGCCCATCAAGGACAACCAGGACCTGTGGGGCAAAGCCTCTAGACAGATATTCAAATAGAATCCATTTCCTCTACTCTAGCCAGTAAGTAGTACCCTACAAGTCCTCAGAACCCCAAAGGCCACCTTTCATCTGACACCCAGACCCTGGGGAAAGGACTTCTTTTTCCCATGGCAAATGGCCTCCCTTGGCAGCCACTCACCCTGGCAGAAAGTGGGAGCCTAGCTAGAATGATGCAATCGTTGCTGGATTTTTCCAAAAGAAAAGCTGGCAGCAACTAGGGCCCTGGAAGTACTTAGAGCCTCAAACGCCACCTTGAACATATTCCTGAGACCCTGGGGAAAGGACATCTTTTTCCCATGGAAAATGGCCTTCATTTGTGGCCACTTGGCCTGGCAGGCAGGGCAGTGCCAAGCCAGGAATCTACAAACTCTGCTGGATCCTTCCAGAACGAAAGCTGCCAGCAACTAGGACCCTGCAAGTCCTTAGAGCCCCAGATGCCACCTGTCATCTGACACCCAGAGCCTGGGCCAATGACTTCGTTTTCCCCATGGAAAATGGCCTCCATTTCTGGCCACTCGCCCTGACCAAGAGGGTGGTGCCCAGCAAGAAATTTGCAAGCTTTGCTGGATTGCTCCAAATCTAAAGCTGCCACTTGTTGTTGTTCTATTTCTCTAGAGTCCCATCATGCTGTTCTCAGATTGCTAAAGTCCATACCTCCTCGGTGTGTTCTTATGGCTGCAGATCTTCACAGCACAGACGCTTTCTTCTGCATGCTGTTCTTTCCCAGTTCAGGGCTCCTTCAAGGCTCTCCCTGAATGGCTACGCCGCCCCCTTTTATCCCAGTTCTCTTCAATGCTCACAGCTGCAGCCCATCAAGGACAACCAGGACCTGTGGGGCAAAGCCTCTAGACAGATATTCAAATAGAATCCATTTCCTCTACTCTAGCCAGTAAGTACTACCCTACAAGTCCTCAGAACCCCAAAGGCCACCTTTCATCTGACACCCAGACCCTGGGGAAAGGACTTCTTTTTCCCATGGCAAATGGCCTCCCTTGGCAGCCACTCACCCTGGCAGAAAGTGGGAGCCTAGCTAGAATGATGCAATCGTTGCTGGATTTTTCCAAAAGAAAAGCTTGCAGCAACTAGGGCCCTGGAAGTACTTAGAGCCTCAAACGCCACCTTGAACATATTCCTGAGACCCTGGGGAAAGGACATCTTTTTCCCATGGAAAATGGCCTTCATTTGTGGCCACTTGGCCTGGCAGGCAGGGCAGTGCCAAGCCAGGAATCTACAAACTCTGCTGGATCCTTCCAGAACGAAAGCTGCCAGCAACTAGGACCCTGCAAGTCCTTAGAGCCCCAGATGCCACCTTTCATCTGACACCCAGAGCCTGGGCCAATGACTTCGTTTTCCCCATGGAAAATGGCCTCCATTTCTGGCCACTCGCCCTGACCAAGAGGGTGGTGCCCAGCAAGAAATTTGCAAGCTTTGCTGGATTGCTCCAAATCTAAAGCTGCCACTTGTTGTTGTTCTATTTCTCTAGAGTCCCATCATGCTGTTCTCAGATTGCTAAAGTCCATACCTCCTCGGTGTGTTCTTATGGCTGCAGATCTTCACAGCACAGACGCTTTCTTCTGCATGCTGTTCTTTCCCAGTTCAGGGCTCCTTCAAGGCTCTCCCTGAATGGCTACGCCGCCCCCTTTTATCCCAGTTCTCTTCAATGCTCACAGCTGCAGCCCATCAAGGACAACCAGGACCTGTGGGGCAAAGCCTCTAGACAGATATTCAAATAGAATCCATTTCCTCTACTCTAGCCAGTAAGTAGTACCCTACAAGTCCTCAGAACCCCAAAGGCCACCTTTCATCTGACACCCAGACCCTGGGGAAAGGACTTCTTTTTCCCATGGCAAATGGCCTCCCTTGGCAGCCACTCACCCTGGCAGAAAGTGGGAGCCTAGCTAGAATGATGCAATCGTTGCTGGATTTTTCCAAAAGAAAAGCTGGCAGCAACTAGGGCCCTGGAAGTATTTAGAGCCTCAAACGCCACCTTGAACATATTCCTGAGACCCTGGGGAAAGGACATCTTTTTCCCATGGAAAATGGCCTTCATTTGTGGCCACTTGGCCTGGCAGGCAGGGCAGTGCCAAGCCAGGAATCTACAAACTCTGCTGGATCCTTCCAAAACTAAAGCTGCCAGCAACTAGGACCCTGCAAGTCCTTAGAGCCCCAGATGCCACCTTTCATCTGACACCCAGAGCCTGGGCCAATGACTTCGTTTTCCCCATGGAAAATGGCCTCCATTTCTGGCCACTCGCCCTGACCAAGAGGGTGGTGCCCAGCAAGAAATTTGCAAGCTTTGCTGGATTGCTCCAAATCTAAAGCTGCCACTTGTTGTTGTTCTATTTCTCTAGAGTCCCATCATGCTGTTCTCAGATTGCTAAAGTCCATACCTCCTCGGTGTGTTCTTATGGCTGCAGATCTTCACAGCACAGACGCTTTCTTCTGCATGCTGTTCTTTCCCAGTTCAGGGCTCCTTCAAGGCTCTCCCTGAATGGCTAAGCCGCCCCCTTTTATCCCAGTTCTCTTCAATGCTCACAGCTGCAGCCCATCAAGGACAACCAGGACCTGTGGGGCAAAGCCTCTAGACAGATATTCAAATAGAATCCATTTCCTCTACTCTAGCCAGTAAGTAGTACCCTACAAGTCCTCAGAACCCCAAAGGCCACCTTTCATCTGACACCCAGACCCTGGGGAAAGGACTTCTTTTTCCCATGGCAAATGGCCTCCCTTGGCAGCCACTCACCCTGGCAGAAAGTGGGAGCCTAGCTAGAATGATGCAATCGTTGCTGGATTTTTCCAAAAGAAAAGCTGGCAGCAACTAGGGCCCTGGAAGTATTTAGAGCCTCAAACGCCACCTTGAACATATTACTGAGACCCTGGGGAAAGGACTTCTTTTTCCCATGGAAAATGGCCTTCATTTGTGGCCACTTGGCCTGGCAGGCAGGGCAGTGCCAAGCCAGGAATCTACAAACTCTGCTGGATCCTTCCAGAACGAAAGCTGCCAGCAACTAGGACCCTGCAAGTCCTTAGAGCCCCAGACGCCACCTGTCATCTGACACCCAGAGCCTGGGCCAATGACTTCGTTTTCCCCATGGAAAATGGCCTCCATTTCTGGCCACTCGCCCTGACCAAGAGGGTGGTGCCCAGCAAGAAATTTGCAAGCTTTGCTGGATTGCTCCAAATCTAAAGCTGCCACTTGTTGTTGTTCTATTTCTCTAGAGTCCCATCATGCTGTTCTCAGATTGCTAAAGTCCATACCTCCTCGGTGTGTTCTTATGGCTGCAGATCTTCACAGCACAGACGCTTTCTTCTGCATGCTGTTCTTTCCCAGTTCAGGGCTCCTTCAAGGCTCTCCCTGAATGGCTACGCCGCCCCCTTTTATCCCAGTTCTCTTCAATGCTCACAGCTGCAGCCCATCAAGGACAACCAGGACCTGTGGGGCAAAGCCTCTAGACAGATATTCAAATAGAATCCATTTCCTCTACTCTAGCCAGTAAGTAGTACCCTACAAGTCCTCAGAACCCCAAAGGCCACCTTTCATCTGACACCCAGACCCTGGGGAAAGGACTTCTTTTTCCCATGGCAAATGGCCTCCCTTGGCAGCCACTCACCCTGGCAGAAAGTGGGAGCCTAGCTAGAATGATGCAATCGTTGCTGGATTTTTCCAAAAGAAAAGCTGGCAGCAACTAGGGCCCTGGAAGTACTTAGAGCCTCAAACGCCACCTTGAACATATTACTGAGACCCTGGGGAAAGGACATCTTTTTCCCATGGAAAATGGCCTTCATTTGTGGCCACTTGGCCTGTCAGGCAGGGCAGTGCCAAGCCAGGAATCTACAAACTCTGCTGGATCCTTCCAAAACTAAAGCTGCCAGCAACTAGGACCCTGCAAGTCCTTAGAGCCCCAGATGCCACCTGTCATCTGACACCCAGAGCCTGGGCCAATGACTTCGTTTTCCCCATGGAAAATGGCCTCCATTTCTGGCCACTCGCCCTGACCAAGAGGGTGGTGCCCAGCAAGAAATTTGCAAGCTTTGCTGGATTGCTCCAAATCTAAAGCTGCCACTTGTTGTTGTTCTATTTCTCTAGAGTCCCATCATGCTGTTCTCAGATTGCTAAAGTCCATACCTCCTCGGTGTGTTCTTATGGCTGCAGATCTTCACAGCACAGACGCTTTCTTCTGCATGCTGTTCTTTCCCAGTTCAGGGCTCCTTCAAGGCTCTCCCTGAATGGCTACGCCGCCCCCTTTTATCCCAGTTCTCTTCAATGCTCACAGCTGCAGCCCATCAAGGACAACCAGGACCTGTGGGGCAAAGCCTCTAGACAGATATTCAAATAGAATCCATTTCCTCTACTCTAGCCAGTAAGTACTACCCTACAAGTCCTCAGAACCCCAAAGGCCACCTTTCATCTGACACCCAGACCCTGGGGAAAGGACTTCTTTTTCCCATGGCAAATGGCCTCCCTTGGCAGCCACTCACCCTGGCAGAAAGTGGGAGCCTAGCTAGAATGATGCAATCGTTGCTGGATTTTTCCAAAAGAAAAGCTGGCAGCAACTAGGGCCCTGGAAGTACTTAGAGCCTCAAACGCCACCTTGAACATATTACTGAGACCCTGGGGAAAGGACATCTTTTTCCCATGGAAAATGGCCTTCATTTGTGGCCACTTGGCCTGTCAGGCAGGGCAGTGCCAAGCCAGGAATCTACAAACTCTGCTGGATCCTTCCAAAACTAAAGCTGCCAGCAACTAGGACCCTGCAAGTCCTTAGAGCCCCAGATGCCACCTGTCATCTGACACCCAGAGCCTGGGCCAATGACTTCGTTTTCCCCATGGAAAATGGCCTCCATTTCTGGCCACTCGCCCTGACCAAGAGGGTGGTGCCCAGCAAGAAATTTGCAAGCTTTGCTGGATTGCTCCAAATCTAAAGCTGCCACTTGTTGTTGTTCTATTTCTCTAGAGTCCCATCATGCTGTTCTCAGATTGCTAAAGTCCATACCTCCTCGGTGTGTTCTTATGGCTGCAGATCTTCACAGCACAGACGCTTTCTTCTGCATGCTGTTCTTTCCCAGTTCAGGGCTCCTTCAAGGCTCTCCCTGAATGGCTACGCCGCCCCCTTTTATCCCAGTTCTCTTCAATGCTCACAGCTGCAGCCCATCAAGGACAACCAGGACCTGTGGGGCAAAGCCTCTAGACAGATATTCAAATAGAATCCATTTCCTCTACTCTAGCCAGTAAGTACTACCCTACAAGTCCTCAGAACCCCAAAGGCCACCTTTCATCTGACACCCAGACCCTGGGGAAAGGACTTCTTTTTCCCATGGCAAATGGCCTCCCTTGGCAGCCACTCACCCTGGCAGAAAGTGGGAGCCTAGCTAGAATGATGCAATCGTTGCTGGATTTTTCCAAAAGAAAAGCTGCCAGCAACTAGGGCCCTGGAAGTACTTAGAGCCTCAAACGCCACCTTGAACATATTACTGAGACCCTGGGGAAAGGACATCTTTTTCCCATGGAAAATGGCCTTCATTTGTGGCCACTTGGCCTGGCAGGCAGGGCAGTGCCAAGCCAGGAATCTACAAACTCTGCTGGATCCTTCCAAAACTAAAGCTGCCAGCAACTAGGACCCTGCAAGTCCTTAGAGCCCCAGATGCCACCTGTCATCTGACACCCAGAGCCTGGGCCAATGACTTCGTTTTCCCCATGGAAAATGGCCTCCATTTCTGGCCACTCGCCCTGACCAAGAGGGTGGTGCCCAGCAAGAAATTTGCAAGCTTTGCTGGATTGCTCCAAATCTAAAGCTGCCACTTGTTGTTGTTCTATTTCTCTAGAGTCCCATCATGCTGTTCTCAGATTGCTAAAGTCCATACCTCCTCGGTGTGTTCTTATGGCTGCAGATCTTCACAGCACAGACGCTTTCTTCTGCATGCTGTTCTTTCCCAGTTCAGGGCTCCTTCAAGGCTCTCCCTGAATGGCTACGCCGCCCCCTTTTATCCCAGTTCTCTTCAATGCTCACAGCTGCAGCCCATCAAGGACAACCAGGACCTGTGGGGCAAAGCCTCTAGACAGATATTCAAATAGAATCCATTTCCTCTACTCTAGCCAGTAAGTAGTACCCTACAAGTCCTCAGAACCCCAAAGGCCACCTTTCATCTGACACCCAGACCCTGGGGAAAGGACTTCTTTTTCCCATGGCAAATGGCCTCCCTTGGCAGCCACTCACCCTGGCAGAAAGTGGGAGCCTAGCTAGAATGATGCAATCGTTGCTGGATTTTTCCAAAAGAAAAGCTGGCAGCAACTAGGGCCCTGGAAGTACTTAGAGCCTCAAACGCCACCTTGAACATATTCCTGAGACCCTGGGGAAAGGACATCTTTTTCCCATGGAAAATGGCCTTCATTTGTGGCCACTTGGCCTGGCAGGCAGGGCAGTGCCAAGCCAGGAATCTACAAACTCTGCTGGATCCTTCCAGAACGAAAGCTGCCAGCAACTAGGACCCTGCAAGTCCTTAGAGCCCCAGATGCCACCTGTCATCTGACACCCAGAGCCTGGGCCAATGACTTCGTTTTCCCCATGGAAAATGGCCTCCATTTCTGGCCACTCGCCCTGACCAAGAGGGTGGTGCCCAGCAAGAAATTTGCAAGCTTTGCTGGATTGCTCCAAATCTAAAGCTGCCACTTGTTGTTGTTCTATTTCTCTAGAGTCCCATCATGCTGTTCTCAGATTGCTAAAGTCCATACCTCCTCGGTGTGTTCTTATGGCTGCAGATCTTCACAGCACAGACGCTTTCTTCTGCATGCTGTTCTTTCCCAGTTCAGGGCTCCTTCAAGGCTCTCCCTGAATGGCTACGCCGCCCCCTTTTATCCCAGTTCTCTTCAATGCTCACAGCTGCAGCCCATCAAGGACAACCAGGACCTGTGGGGCAAAGCCTCTAGACAGATATTCAAATAGAATCCATTTCCTCTACTCTAGCCAGTAAGTACTACCCTACAAGTCCTCAGAACCCCAAAGGCCACCTTTCATCTGACACCCAGACCCTGGGGAAAGGACTTCTTTTTCCCATGGCAAATGGCCTCCCTTGGCAGCCACTCACCCTGGCAGAAAGTGGGAGCCTAGCTAGAATGATGCAATCGTTGCTGGATTTTTCCAAAAGAAAAGCTGGCAGCAACTAGGGCCCTGGAAGTACTTAGAGCCTCAAACGCCACCTTGAACATATTCCTGAGACCCTGGGGAAAGGACATCTTTTTCCCATGGAAAATGGCCTTCATTTGTGGCCACTTGGCCTGGCAGGCAGGGCAGTGCCAAGCCAGGAATCTACAAACTCTGCTGGATCCTTCCAGAACGAAAGCTGCCAGCAACTAGGACCCTGCAAGTCCTTAGAGCCCCAGATGCCACCTTTCATCTGACACCAAGAGCCTGGGCCAATGACTTCGTTTTCCCCATGGAAAATGGCCTCCATTTCTGGCCACTCGCCCTGACCAAGAGGGTGGTGCCCAGCAAGAAATTTGCAAGCTTTGCTGGATTGCTCCAAATCTAAAGCTGCCACTTGTTGTTGTTCTATTTCTCTAGAGTCCCATAATGCTGTTCTCAGATTGCTAAAGTCCATACCTCCTCGGTGTGTTCTTATGGCTGCAGATCTTCACAGCACAGACGCTTTCTTCTGCATGCTGTTCTTTCCCAGTTCAGGGCTCCTTCAAGGCTCTCCCTGAATGGCTACGCCGCCCCCTTTTATCCCAGTTCTCCTCAATGCTCACAGCTGCAGCCCATCAAGGACAACCAGGACCTGTGGGGCAAAGCCTCTAGACAGATATTCAAATAGAATCCATTTCCTCTACTCTAGCCAGTAAGTACTACCCTACAAGTCCTCAGAACCCCAAAGGCCACCTTTCATCTGACACCCAGACCCTGGGGAAAGGACTTCTTTTTCCCATGGCAAATGGCCTCCCTTGGCAGCCACTCACCCTGGCAGAAAGTGGGAGCCTAGCTAGAATGATGCAATCGTTGCTGGATTTTTCCAAAAGAAAAGCTGGCAGCAACTAGGGCCCTGGAAGTATTTAGAGCCTCAAACGCCACCTTGAACATATTCCTGAGACCCTGGGGAAAGGACATCTTTTTCCCATGGAAAATGGCCTTCATTTGTGGCCACTTGGCCTGGCAGGCAGGGCAGTGCCAAGCCAGGAATCTACAAACTCTGCTGGATCCTTCCAGAACTAAAGCTGCCAGCAACTAGGACCCTGCAAGTCCTTAGAGCCCCAGATGCCACCTGTCATCTGACACCCAGAGCCTGGGCCAATGACTTCGTTTTCCCCATGGAAAATGGCCTCCATTTCTGGCCACTCGCCCTGACCAAGAGGGTGGTGCCCAGCAAGAAATTTGCAAGCTTTGCTGGATTGCTCCAAATCTAAAGCTGCCACTTGTTGTTGTTCTATTTCTCTAGAGTCCCATCATGCTGTTCTCAGATTGCTAAAGTCCATACCTCCTCGGTGTGTTCTTATGGCTGCAGATCTTCACAGCACAGACGCTTTCTTCTGCATGCTGTTCTTTCCCAGTTCAGGGCTCCTTCAAGGCTCTCCCTGAATGGCTACGCCGCCCCCTTTTATCCCAGTTCTCTTCAATGCTCACAGCTGCAGCCCATCAAGGACAACCAGGACCTGTGGGGCAAAGCCTCTAGACAGATATTCAAATAGAATCCATTTCCTCTACTCTAGCCAGTAAGTAGTACCCTACAAGTCCTCAGAACCCCAAAGGCCACCTTTCATCTGACACCCAGACCCTGGGGAAAGGACTTCTTTTTCCCATGGCAAATGGCCTCCCTTGGCAGCCACTCACCCTGGCAGAAAGTGGGAGCCTAGCTAGAATGATGCAATCGTTGCTGGATTTTTCCAAAAGAAAAGCTTGCAGCAACTAGGGCCCTGGAAGTACTTAGAGCCTCAAACGCCACCTTGAACATATTACTGAGACCCTGGGGAAAGGACTTCTTTTTCCCATGGAAAATGGCCTTCATTTGTGGCCACTTGGCCTGGCAGGCAGGGCAGTGCCAAGCCAGGAATCTACAAACTCTGCTGGATCCTTCCAGAACGAAAGCTGCCAGCAACTAGGACCCTGCAAGTCCTTAGAGCCCCAGATGCCACCTGTCATCTGACACCCAGAGCCTGGGCCAATGACTTCGTTTTCCCCATGGAAAATGGCCTCCATTTCTGGCCACTCGCCCTGACCAAGAGGGTGGTGCCCAGCAAGAAATTTGCAAGCTTTGCTGGATTGCTCCAAATCTAAAGCTGCCACTTGTTGTTGTTCTATTTCTCTAGAGTCCCATCATGCTGTTCTCAGATTGCTAAAGTCCATACCTCCTCGGTGTGTTCTTATGGCTGCAGATCTTCACAGCACAGACGCTTTCTTCTGCATGCTGTTCTTTCCCAGTTCAGGGCTCCTTCAAGGCTCTCCCTGAATGGCTAAGCCGCCCCCTTTTATCCCAGTTCTCTTCAATGCTCACAGCTGCAGCCCATCAAGGACAACCAGGACCTGTGGGGCAAAGCCTCTAGACAGATATTCAAATAGAATCCATTTCCTCTACTCTAGCCAGTAAGTACTACCCTACAAGTCCTCAGAACCCCAAAGGCCACCTTTCATCTGACACCCAGACCCTGGGGAAAGGACTTCTTTTTCCCATGGCAAATGGCCTCCCTTGGCAGCCACTCACCCTGGCAGAAAGTGGGAGCCTAGCTAGAATGATGCAATCGTTGCTGGATTTTTCCAAAAGAAAAGCTGGCAGCAACTAGGGCCCTGGAAGTACTTAGAGCCTCAAACGCCACCTTGAACATATTACTGAGACCCTGGGGAAAGGACTTCTTTTTCCCATGGAAAATGGCCTTCATTTGTGGCCACTTGGCCTGGCAGGCAGGGCAGTGCCAAGCCAGGAATCTACAAACTCTGCTGGATCCTTCCAAAACTAAAGCTGCCAGCAACTAGGACCCTGCAAGTCCTTAGAGCCCCAGATGCCACCTGTCATCTGACACCCAGAGCCTGGGCCAATGACTTCGTTTTCCCCATGGAAAATGGCCTCCATTTCTGGCCACTCGCCCTGACCAAGAGGGTGGTGCCCAGCAAGAAATTTGCAAGCTTTGCTGGATTGCTCCAAATCTAAAGCTGCCACTTGTTGTTGTTCTATTTCTCTAGAGTCCCATCATGCTGTTCTCAGATTGCTAAAGTCCATACCTCCTCGGTGTGTTCTTATGGCTGCAGATCTTCACAGCACAGACGCTTTCTTCTGCATGCTGTTCTTTCCCAGTTCAGGGCTCCTTCAAGGCTCTCCCTGAATGGCTACGCCACCCCCTTTTATCCCAGTTCTCTTCAATGCTCACAGCTGCAGCCCATCAAGGACAACCAGGACCTGTGGGGCAAAGCCTCTAGACAGATATTCAAATAGAATCCATTTCCTCTACTCTAGCCAGTAAGTAGTACCCTACAAGTCCTCAGAACCCCAAAGGCCACCTTTCATCTGACACCCAGACCCTGGGGAAAGGACTTCTTTTTCCCATGGCAAATGGCCTCCCTTGGCAGCCACTCACCCTGGCAGAAAGTGGGAGCCTAGCTAGAATGATGCAATCGTTGCTGGATTTTTCCAAAAGAAAAGCTGGCAGCAACTAGGGCCCTGGAAGTACTTAGAGCCTCAAACGCCACCTTGAACATATTACTGAGACCCTGGGGAAAGGACTTCTTTTTCCCATGGAAAATGGCCTTCATTTGTGGCCACTTGGCCTGGCAGGCAGGGCAGTGCCAAGCCAGGAATCTACAAACTCTGCTGGATCCTTCCAGAACGAAAGCTGCCAGCAACTAGGACCCTGCAAGTCCTTAGAGCCCCAGACGCCACCTGTCATCTGACACCCAGAGCCTGGGCCAATGACTTCGTTTTCCCCATGGAAAATGGCCTCCATTTCTGGCCACTCGCCCTGACCAAGAGGGTGGTGCCCAGCAAGAAATTTGCAAGCTTTGCTGGATTGCTCCAAATCTAAAGCTGCCACTTGTTGTTGTTCTATTTCTCTAGAGTCCCATCATGCTGTTCTCAGATTGCTAAAGTCCATACCTCCTCGGTGTGTTCTTATGGCTGCAGATCTTCACAGCACAGACGCTTTCTTCTGCATGCTGTTCTTTCCCAGTTCAGGGCTCCTTCAAGGCTCTCCCTGAATGGCTACGCCGCCCCCTTTTATCCCAGTTCTCTTCAATGCTCACAGCTGCAGCCCATCAAGGACAACCAGGACCTGTGGGGCAAAGCCTCTAGACAGATATTCAAATAGAATCCATTTCCTCTACTCTAGCCAGTAAGTACTACCCTACAAGTCCTCAGAACCCCAAAGGCCACCTTTCATCTGACACCCAGACCCTGGGGAAAGGACTTCTTTTTCCCATGGCAAATGGCCTCCCTTGGCAGCCACTCACCCTGGCAGAAAGTGGGAGCCTAGCTAGAATGATGCAATCGTTGCTGGATTTTTCCAAAAGAAAAGCTGGCAGCAACTAGGGCCCTGGAAGTACTTAGAGCCTCAAACGCCACCTTGAACATATTACTGAGACCCTGGGGAAAGGACTTCTTTTTCCCATGGAAAATGGCCTTCATTTGTGGCCACTTGGCCTGGCAGGCAGGGCAGTGCCAAGCCAGGAATCTACAAACTCTGCTGGATCCTTCCAGAACGAAAGCTGCCAGCAACTAGGACCCTGCAAGTCCTTAGAGCCCCAGACGCCACCTGTCATCTGACACCCAGAGCCTGGGCCAATGACTTCGTTTTCCCCATGGAAAATGGCCTCCATTTCTGGCCACTCGCCCTGACCAAGAGGGTGGTGCCCAGCAAGAAATTTGCAAGCTTTGCTGGATTGCTCCAAATCTAAAGCTGCCACTTGTTGTTGTTCTATTTCTCTAGAGTCCCATCATGCTGTTCTCAGATTGCTAAAGTCCATACCTCCTCGGTGTGTTCTTATGGCTGCAGATCTTCACAGCACAGACGCTTTCTTCTGCATGCTGTTCTTTCCCAGTTCAGGGCTCCTTCAAGGCTCTCCCTGAATGGCTACGCCGCCCCCTTTTATCCCAGTTCTCTTCAATGCTCACAGCTGCAGCCCATCAAGGACAACCAGGACCTGTGGGGCAAAGCCTCTAGACAGATATTCAAATAGAATCCATTTCCTCTACTCTAGCCAGTAAGTACTACCCTACAAGTCCTCAGAACCCCAAAGGCCACCTTTCATCTGACACCCAGACCCTGGGGAAAGGACTTCTTTTTCCCATGGCAAATGGCCTCCCTTGGCAGCCACTCACCCTGGCAGAAAGTGGGAGCCTAGCTAGAATGATGCAATCGTTGCTGGATTTTTCCAAAAGAAAAGCTGGCAGCAACTAGGGCCCTGGAAGTACTTAGAGCCTCAAACGCCACCTTGAACATATTACTGAGACCCTGGGGAAAGGACTTCTTTTTCCCATGGAAAATGGCCTTCATTTGTGGCCACTTGGCCTGGCAGGCAGGGCAGTGCCAAGCCAGGAATCTACAAACTCTGCTGGATCCTTCCAAAACTAAAGCTGCCAGCAACTAGGACCCTGCAAGTCCTTAGAGCCCCAGATGCCACCTGTCATCTGACACCCAGAGCCTGGGCCAATGACTTCGTTTTCCCCATGGAAAATGGCCTCCATTTCTGGCCACTCGCCCTGACCAAGAGGGTGGTGCCCAGCAAGAAATTTGCAAGCTTTGCTGGATTGCTCCAAATCTAAAGCTGCCACTTGTTGTTGTTCTATTTCTCTAGAGTCCCATCATGCTGTTCTCAGATTGCTAAAGTCCATACCTCCTCGGTGTGTTCTTATGGCTGCAGATCTTCACAGCACAGACGCTTTCTTCTGCATGCTGTTCTTTCCCAGTTCAGGGCTCCTTCAAGGCTCTCCCTGAATGGCTACGCCGCCCCCTTTTATCCCAGTTCTCTTCAATGCTCACAGCTGCAGCCCATCAAGGACAACCAGGACCTGTGGGGCAAAGCCTCTAGACAGATATTCAAATAGAATCCATTTCCTCTACTCTAGCCAGTAAGTAGTACCCTACAAGTCCTCAGAACCCCAAAGGCCACCTTTCATCTGACACCCAGACCCTGGGGAAAGGACTTCTTTTTCCCATGGCAAATGGCCTCCCTTGGCAGCCACTCACCCTGGCAGAAAGTGGGAGCCTAGCTAGAATGATGCAATCGTTGCTGGATTTTTCCAAAAGAAAAGCTGGCAGCAACTAGGGCCCTGGAAGTACTTAGAGCCTCAAACACCACCTTGAACATATTCCTGAGACCCTGGGGAAAGGACTTCTTTTTCCCATGGAAAATGGCCTTCATTTGTGGCCACTTGGCCTGGCAGGCAGGGCAGTGCCAAGCCAGGAATCTACAAACTCTGCTGGATCCTTCCAGAACGAAAGCTGCCAGCAACTAGGACCCTGCAAGTCCTTAGAGCCCCAGACGCCACCTGTCATCTGACACCCAGAGCCTGGGCCAATGACTTCGTTTTCCCCATGGAAAATGGCCTCCATTTCTGGCCACTCGCCCTGACCAAGAGGGTGGTGCCCAGCAAGAAATTTGCAAGCTTTGCTGGATTGCTCCAAATCTAAAGCTGCCACTTGTTGTTGTTCTATTTCTCTAGAGTCCCATCATGCTGTTCTCAGATTGCTAAAGTCCATACCTCCTCGGTGTGTTCTTATGGCTGCAGATCTTCACAGCACAGACGCTTTCTTCTGCATGCTGTTCTTTCCCAGTTCAGGGCTCCTTCAAGGCTCTCCCTGAATGGCTACGCCGCCCCCTTTTATCCCAGTTCTCTTCAATGCTCACAGCTGCAGCCCATCAAGGACAACCAGGACCTGTGGGGCAAAGCCTCTAGACAGATATTCAAATAGAATCCATTTCCTCTACTCTAGCCAGTAAGTACTACCCTACAAGTCCTCAGAACCCCAAAGGCCACCTTTCATCTGACACCCAGACCCTGGGGAAAGGACTTCTTTTTCCCATGGCAAATGGCCTCCCTTGGCAGCCACTCACCCTGGCAGAAAGTGGGAGCCTAGCTAGAATGATGCAATCGTTGCTGGATTTTTCCAAAAGAAAAGCTGGCAGCAACTAGGGCCTTGGAAGTATTTAGAGCCTCAAACGCCACCTTGAACATATTCCTGAGACCCTGGGGAAAGGACATCTTTTTCCCATGGAAAATGGCCTTCATTTGTGGCCACTTGGCCTGGCAGGCAGGGCAGTGCCAAGCCAGGAATCTACAAACTCTGCTGGATCCTTCCAGAACGAAAGCTGCCAGCAACTAGGACCCTGCAAGTCCTTAGAGCCCCAGATGCCACCTGTCATCTGACACCCAGAGCCTGGGCCAATGACTTCGTTTTCCCCATGGAAAATGGCCTCCATTTCTGGCCACTCGCCCTGACCAAGAGGGTGGTGCCCAGCAAGAAATTTGCAAGCTTTGCTGGATTGCTCCAAATCTAAAGCTGCCACTTGTTGTTGTTCTATTTCTCTAGAGTCCCATCATGCTGTTCTCAGATTGCTAAAGTCCATACCTCCTCGGTGTGTTCTTATGGCTGCAGATCTTCACAGCACAGACGCTTTCTTCTGCATGCTGTTCTTTCCCAGTTCAGGGCTCCTTCAAGGCTCTCCCTGAATGGCTAAGCCGCCCCCTTTTATCCCAGTTCTCTTCAATGCTCACAGCTGCAGCCCATCAAGGACAACCAGGACCTGTGGGGCAAAGCCTCTAGACAGATATTCAAATAGAATCCATTTCCTCTACTCTAGCCAGTAAGTACTACCCTACAAGTCCTCAGAACCCCAAAGGCCACCTTTCATCTGACACCCAGACCCTGGGGAAAGGACTTCTTTTTCCCATGGCAAATGGCCTCCCTTGGCAGCCACTCACCCTGGCAGAAAGTGGGAGCCTAGCTAGAATGATGCAATCGTTGCTGGATTTTTCCAAAAGAAAAGCTGGCAGCAACTAGGGCCCTGGAAGTACTTAGAGCCTCAAACGCCACCTTGAACATATTACTGAGACCCTGGGGAAAGGACTTCTTTTTCCCATGGAAAATGGCCTTCATTTGTGGCCACTTGGCCTGGCAGGCAGGGCAGTGCCAAGCCAGGAATCTACAAACTCTGCTGGATCCTTCCAAAACTAAAGCTGCCAGCAACTAGGACCCTGCAAGTCCTTAGAGCCCCAGATGCCACCTGTCATCTGACACCCAGAGCCTGGGCCAATGACTTCGTTTTCCCCATGGAAAATGGCCTCCATTTCTGGCCACTCGCCCTGACCAAGAGGGTGGTGCCCAGCAAGAAATTTGCAAGCTTTGCTGGATTGCTCCAAATCTAAAGCTGCCACTTGTTGTTCTTCTATTTCTCTAGAGTCCCATCATGCTGTTCTCAGATTGCTAAAGTCCATACCTCCTCGGTGTGTTCTTATGGCTGCAGATCTTCACAGCACAGACGCTTTCTTCTGCATGCTGTTCTTTCCCAGTTCAGGGCTCCTTCAAGGCTCTCCCTGAATGGCTACGCCGCCCCCTTTTATCCCAGTTCTCTTCAATGCTCACAGCTGCAGCCCATCAAGGAAAACCAGGACCTGTGGGGCAAAGCCTCTAGACAGATATTCAAATAGAATCCATTTCCTCTACTCTAGCCAGTAAGTAGTACCCTACAAGTCCTCAGAACCCCAAAGGCCACCTTTCATCTGACACCCAGACCCTGGGGAAAGGACTTCTTTTTCCCATGGCAAATGGCCTCCCTTGGCAGCCACTCACCCTGGCAGAAAGTGGGAGCCTAGCTAGAATGATGCAATCGTTGCTGGATTTTTCCAAAAGAAAAGCTGGCAGCAACTAGGGCCCTGGAAGTACTTAGAGCCTCAAACGCCACCTTGAACATATTACTGAGACCCTGGGGAAAGGACATCTTTTTCCCATGGAAAATGGCCTTCATTTGTGGCCACTTGGCCTGGCAGGCAGGGCAGTGCCAAGCCAGGAATCTACAAACTCTGCTGGATCCTTCCAGAACGAAAGCTGCCAGCAACTAGGACCCTGCAAGTCCTTAGAGCCCCAGATGCCACCTGTCATCTGACACCCAGAGCCTGGGCCAATGACTTCGTTTTCCCCATGGAAAATGGCCTCCATTTCTGGCCACTCGCCCTGACCAAGAGGGTGGTGCCCAGCAAGAAATTTGCAAGCTTTGCTGGATTGCTCCAAATCTAAAGCTGCCACTTGTTGTTGTTCTATTTCTCTAGAGTCCCATCATGCTGTTCTCAGATTGCTAAAGTCCATACCTCCTCGGTGTGTTCTTATGGCTGCAGATCTTCACAGCACAGACGCTTTCTTCTGCATGCTGTTCTTTCCCAGTTCAGGGCTCCTTCAAGGCTCTCCCTGAATGGCTACGCCGCCCCCTTTTATCCCAGTTCTCTTCAATGCTCACAGCTGCAGCCCATCAAGGACAACCAGGACCTGTGGGGCAAAGCCTCTAGACAGATATTCAAATAGAATCCATTTCCTCTACTCTAGCCAGTAAGTACTACCCTACAAGTCCTCAGAACCCCAAAGGCCACCTTTCATCTGACACCCAGACCCTGGGGAAAGGACTTCTTTTTCCCATGGCAAATGGCCTCCCTTGGCAGCCACTCACCCTGGCAGAAAGTGGGAGCCTAGCTAGAATGATGCAATCGTTGCTGGATTTTTCCAAAAGAAAAGCTTGCAGCAACTAGGGCCCTGGAAGTACTTAGAGCCTCAAACGCCACCTTGAACATATTCCTGAGACCCTGGGGAAAGGACATCTTTTTCCCATGGAAAATGGCCTTCATTTGTGGCCACTTGGCCTGGCAGGCAGGGCAGTGCCAAGCCAGGAATCTACAAACTCTGCTGGATCCTTCCAAAACTAAAGCTGCCAGCAACTAGGACCCTGCAAGTCCTTAGAGCCCCAGATGCCACCTGTCATCTGACACCCAGAGCCTGGGCCAATGACTTCGTTTTCCCCATGGAAAATGGCCTCCATTTCTGGCCACTCGCCCTGACCAAGAGGGTGGTGCCCAGCAAGAAATTTGCAAGCTTTGCTGGATTGCTCCAAATCTAAAGCTGCCACTTGTTGTTGTTCTATTTCTCTAGAGTCCCATCATGCTGTTCTCAGATTGCTAAAGTCCATACCTCCTCGGTGTGTTCTTATGGCTGCAGATCTTCACAGCACAGACGCTTTCTTCTGCATGCTGTTCTTTCCCAGTTCAGGGCTCCTTCAAGGCTCTCCCTGAATGGCTAAGCCGCCCCCTTTTATCCCAGTTCTCTTCAATGCTCACAGCTGCAGCCCATCAAGGACAACCAGGACCTGTGGGGCAAAGCCTCTAGACAGATATTCAAATAGAATCCATTTCCTCTACTCTAGCCAGTAAGTAGTACCCTACAAGTCCTCAGAACCCCAAAGGCCACCTTTCATCTGACACCCAGACCCTGGGGAAAGGACTTCTTTTTCCCATGGCAAATGGCCTCCCTTGGCAGCCACTCACCCTGGCAGAAAGTGGGAGCCTAGCTAGAATGATGCAATCGTTGCTGGATTTTTCCAAAAGAAAAGCTGGCAGCAACTAGGGCCCTGGAAGTATTTAGAGCCTCAAACGCCACCTTGAACATATTACTGAGACCCTGGGGAAAGGACATCTTTTTCCCATGGAAAATGGCCTTCATTTGTGGCCACTTGGCCTGGCAGGCAGGGCAGTGCCAAGCCAGGAATCTACAAACTCTGCTGGATCCTTCCAGAACGAAAGCTGCCAGCAACTAGGACCCTGCAAGTCCTTAGAGCCCCAGACGCCACCTGTCATCTGACACCCAGAGCCTGGGCCAATGACTTCGTTTTCCCCATGGAAAATGGCCTCCATTTCTGGCCACTCGCCCTGACCAAGAGGGTGGTGCCCAGCAAGAAATTTGCAAGCTTTGCTGGATTGCTCCAAATCTAAAGCTGCCACTTGTTGTTGTTCTATTTCTCTAGAGTCCCATCATGCTGTTCTCAGATTGCTAAAGTCCATACCTCCTCGGTGTGTTCTTATGGCTGCAGATCTTCACAGCACAGACGCTTTCTTCTGCATGCTGTTCTTTCCCAGTTCAGGGCTCCTTCAAGGCTCTCCCTGAATGGCTACGCCGCCCCCTTTTATCCCAGTTCTCTTCAATGCTCACAGCTGCAGCCCATCAAGGAAAACCAGGACCTGTGGGGCAAAGCCTCTAGACAGATATTCAAATAGAATCCATTTCCTCTACTCTAGCCAGTAAGTAGTACCCTACAAGTCCTCAGAACCCCAAAGGCCACCTTTCATCTGACACCCAGACCCTGGGGAAAGGACTTCTTTTTCCCATGGCAAATGGCCTCCCTTGGCAGCCACTCACCCTGGCAGAAAGTGGGAGCCTAGCTAGAATGATGCAATCGTTGCTGGATTTTTCCAAAAGAAAAGCTGGCAGCAACTAGGGCCCTGGAAGTACTTAGAGCCTCAAACGCCACCTTGAACATATTACTGAGACCCTGGGGAAAGGACATCTTTTTCCCATGGAAAATGGCCTTCATTTGTGGCCACTTGGCCTGGCAGGCAGGGCAGTGCCAAGCCAGGAATCTACAAACTCTGCTGGATCCTTCCAGAACGAAAGCTGCCAGCAACTAGGACCCTGCAAGTCCTTAGAGCCCCAGATGCCACCTGTCATCTGACACCCAGAGCCTGGGCCAATGACTTCGTTTTCCCCATGGAAAATGGCCTCCATTTCTGGCCACTCGCCCTGACCAAGAGGGTGGTGCCCAGCAAGAAATTTGCAAGCTTTGCTGGATTGCTCCAAATCTAAAGCTGCCACTTGTTGTTGTTCTATTTCTCTAGAGTCCCATCATGCTGTTCTCAGATTGCTAAAGTCCATACCTCCTCGGTGTGTTCTTATGGCTGCAGATCTTCACAGCACAGACGCTTTCTTCTGCATGCTGTTCTTTCCCAGTTCAGGGCTCCTTCAAGGCTCTCCCTGAATGGCTACGCCGCCCCCTTTTATCCCAGTTCTCTTCAATGCTCACAGCTGCAGCCCATCAAGGACAACCAGGACCTGTGGGGCAAAGCCTCTAGACAGATATTCAAATAGAATCCATTTCCTCTACTCTAGCCAGTAAGTACTACCCTACAAGTCCTCAGAACCCCAAAGGCCACCTTTCATCTGACACCCAGACCCTGGGGAAAGGACTTCTTTTTCCCATGGCAAATGGCCTCCCTTGGCAGCCACTCACCCTGGCAGAAAGTGGGAGCCTAGCTAGAATGATGCAATCGTTGCTGGATTTTTCCAAAAGAAAAGCTGGCAGCAACTAGGGCCCTGGAAGTATTTAGAGCCTCAAACGCCACCTTGAACATATTACTGAGACCCTGGGGAAAGGACATCTTTTTCCCATGGAAAATGGCCTTCATTTGTGGCCACTTGGCCTGGCAGGCAGGGCAGTGCCAAGCCAGGAATCTACAAACTCTGCTGGATCCTTCCAGAACGAAAGCTGCCAGCAACTAGGACCCTGCAAGTCCTTAGAGCCCCAGACGCCACCTGTCATCTGACACCCAGAGCCTGGGCCAATGACTTCGTTTTCCCCATGGAAAATGGCCTCCATTTCTGGCCACTCGCCCTGACCAAGAGGGTGGTGCCCAGCAAGAAATTTGCAAGCTTTGCTGGATTGCTCCAAATCTAAAGCTGCCACTTGTTGTTGTTCTATTTCTCTAGAGTCCCATCATGCTGTTCTCAGATTGCTAAAGTCCATACCTCCTCGGTGTGTTCTTATGGCTGCAGATCTTCACAGCACAGACGCTTTCTTCTGCATGCTGTTCTTTCCCAGTTCAGGGCTCCTTCAAGGCTCTCCCTGAATGGCTACGCCGCCCCCTTTTATCCCAGTTCTCTTCAATGCTCACAGCTGCAGCCCATCAAGGACAACCAGGACCTGTGGGGCAAAGCCTCTAGACAGATATTCAAATAGAATCCATTTCCTCTACTCTAGCCAGTAAGTACTACCCTACAAGTCCTCAGAACCCCAAAGGCCACCTTTCATCTGACACCCAGACCCTGGGGAAAGGACTTCTTTTTCCCATGGCAAATGGCCTCCCTTGGCAGCCACTCACCCTGGCAGAAAGTGGGAGCCTAGCTAGAATGATGCAATCGTTGCTGGATTTTTCCAAAAGAAAAGCTGGCAGCAACTAGGGCCTTGGAAGTATTTAGAGCCTCAAACGCCACCTTGAACATATTACTGAGACCCTGGGTAAAGGACATCTTTTTCCCATGGAAAATGGCCTTCATTTGTGGCCACTTGGCCTGGCAGGCAGGGCAGTGCCAAGCCAGGAATCTACAAACTCTGCTGGATCCTTCCAGAACGAAAGCTGCCAGCAACTAGGACCCTGCAAGTCCTTAGAGCCCCAGATGCCACCTGTCATCTGACACCCAGAGCCTGGGCCAATGACTTCGTTTTCCCCATGGAAAATGGCCTCCATTTCTGGCCACTCGCCCTGACCAAGAGGGTGGTGCCCAGCAAGAAATTTGCAAGCTTTGCTGGATTGCTCCAAATCTAAAGCTGCCACTTGTTGTTGTTCTATTTCTCTAGAGTCCCATCATGCTGTTCTCAGATTGCTAAAGTCCATACCTCCTCGGTGTGTTCTTATGGCTGCAGATCTTCACAGCACAGACGCTTTCTTCTGCATGCTGTTCTTTCCCAGTTCAGGGCTCCTTCAAGGCTCTCCCTGAATGGCTACGCCGCCCCCTTTTATCCCAGTTCTCTTCAATGCTCACAGCTGCAGCCCATCAAGGACAACCAGGACCTGTGGGGCAAAGCCTCTAGACAGATATTCAAATAGAATCCATTTCCTCTACTCTAGCCAGTAAGTAGTACCCTACAAGTCCTCAGAACCCCAAAGGCCACCTTTCATCTGACACCCAGACCCTGGGGAAAGGACTTCTTTTTCCCATGGCAAATGGCCTCCCTTGGCAGCCACTCACCCTGGCAGAAAGTGGGAGCCTAGCTAGAATGATGCAATCGTTGCTGGATTTTTCCAAAAGAAAAGCTGGCAGCAACTAGGGCCCTGGAAGTACTTAGAGCCTCAAACGCCACCTTGAACATATTCCTGAGACCCTGGGGAAAGGACTTCTTTTTCCCATGGAAAATGGCCTTCATTTGTGGCCACTTGGCCTGGCAGGCAGGGCAGTGCCAAGCCAGGAATCTACAAACTCTGCTGGATCCTTCCAAAACTAAAGCTGCCAGCAACTAGGACCCTGCAAGTCCTTAGAGCCCCAGATGCCACCTGTCATCTGACACCCAGAGCCTGGGCCAATGACTTCGTTTTCCCCATGGAAAATGGCCTCCATTTCTGGCCACTCGCCCTGACCAAGAGGGTGGTGCCCAGCAAGAAATTTGCAAGCTTTGCTGGATTGCTCCAAATCTAAAGCTGCCACTTGTTGTTGTTCTATTTCTCTAGAGTCCCATCATGCTGTTCTCAGATTGCTAAAGTCCATACCTCCTCGGTGTGTTCTTATGGCTGCAGATCTTCACAGCACAGACGCTTTCTTCTGCATGCTGTTCTTTCCCAGTTCAGGGCTCCTTCAAGGCTCTCCCTGAATGGCTACGCCGCCCCCTTTTATCCCAGTTCTCTTCAATGCTCACAGCTGCAGCCCATCAAGGACAACCAGGACCTGTGGGGCAAAGCCTCTAGACAGATATTCAAATAGAATCCATTTCCTCTACTCTAGCCAGTAAGTACTACCCTACAAGTCCTCAGAACCCCAAAGGCCACCTTTCATCTGACACCCAGACCCTGGGGAAAGGACTTCTTTTTCCCATGGCAAATGGCCTCCCTTGGCAGCCACTCACCCTGGCAGAAAGTGGGAGCCTAGCTAGAATGATGCAATCGTTGCTGGATTTTTCCAAAAGAAAAGCTGGCAGCAACTAGGGCCCTGGAAGTACTTAGAGCCTCAAACGCCACCTTGAACATATTCCTGAGACCCTGGGGAAAGGACTTCTTTTTCCCATGGAAAATGGCCTTCATTTGTGGCCACTTGGCCTGGCAGGCAGGGCAGTGCCAAGCCAGGAATCTACAAACTCTGCTGGATCCTTCCAGAACGAAAGCTGCCAGCAACTAGGACCCTGCAAGTCCTTAGAGCCCCAGACGCCACCTGTCATCTGACACCCAGAGCCTGGGCCAATGACTTCGTTTTCCCCATGGAAAATGGCCTCCATTTCTGGCCACTCGCCCTGACCAAGAGGGTGGTGCCCAGCAAGAAATTTGCAAGCTTTGCTGGATTGCTCCAAATCTAAAGCTGCCACTTGTTGTTGTTCTATTTCTCTAGAGTCCCATCATGCTGTTCTCAGATTGCTAAAGTCCATACCTCCTCGGTGTGTTCTTATGGCTGCAGATCTTCACAGCACAGACGCTTTCTTCTGCATGCTGTTCTTTCCCAGTTCAGGGCTCCTTCAAGGCTCTCCCTGAATGGCTACGCCGCCCCCTTTTATCCCAGTTCTCTTCAATGCTCACAGCTGCAGCCCATCAAGGACAACCAGGACCTGTGGGGCAAAGCCTCTAGACAGATATTCAAATAGAATCCATTTCCTCTACTCTAGCCAGTAAGTAGTACCCTACAAGTCCTCAGAACCCCAAAGGCCACCTTTCATCTGACACCCAGACCCTGGGGAAAGGACTTCTTTTTCCCATGGCAAATGGCCTCCCTTGGCAGCCACTCACCCTGGCAGAAAGTGGGAGCCTAGCTAGAATGATGCAATCGTTGCTGGATTTTTCCAAAAGAAAAGCTGGCAGCAACTAGGGCCCTGGAAGTACTTAGAGCCTCAAACGCCACCTTGAACATATTACTGAGACCCTGGGGAAAGGACTTCTTTTTCCCATGGAAAATGGCCTTCATTTGTGGCCACTTGGCCTGGCAGGCAGGGCAGTGCCAAGCCAGGAATCTACAAACTCTGCTGGATCCTTCCAGAACGAAAGCTGCCAGCAACTAGGACCCTGCAAGTCCTTAGAGCCCCAGATGCCACCTGTCATCTGACACCCAGAGCCTGGGCCAATGACTTCGTTTTCCCCATGGAAAATGGCCTCCATTTCTGGCCACTCGCCCTGACCAAGAGGGTGGTGCCCAGCAAGAAATTTGCAAGCTTTGCTGGATTGCTCCAAATCTAAAGCTGCCACTTGTTGTTGTTCTATTTCTCTAGAGTCCCATCATGCTGTTCTCAGATTGCTAAAGTCCATACCTCCTCGGTGTGTTCTTATGGCTGCAGATCTTCACAGCACAGACGCTTTCTTCTGCATGCTGTTCTTTCCCAGTTCAGGGCTCCTTCAAGGCTCTCCCTGAATGGCTACGCCGCCCCCTTTTATCCCAGTTCTCTTCAATGCTCACAGCTGCAGCCCATCAAGGACAACCAGGACCTGTGGGGCAAAGCCTCTAGACAGATATTCAAATAGAATCCATTTCCTCTACTCTAGCCAGTAAGTAGTACCCTACAAGTCCTCAGAACCCCAAAGGCCACCTTTCATCTGACACCCAGACCCTGGGGAAAGGACTTCTTTTTCCCATGGCAAATGGCCTCCCTTGGCAGCCACTCACCCTGGCAGAAAGTGGGAGCCTAGCTAGAATGATGCAATCGTTGCTGGATTTTTCCAAAAGAAAAGCTGGCAGCAACTAGGGCCCTGGAAGTACTTAGAGCCTCAAACGCCACCTTGAACATATTCCTGAGACCCTGGGGAAAGGACTTCTTTTTCCCATGGAAAATGGCCTTCATTTGTGGCCACTTGGCCTGGCAGGCAGGGCAGTGCCAAGCCAGGAATCTACAAACTCTGCTGGATCCTTCCAGAACGAAAGCTGCCAGCAACTAGGACCCTGCAAGTCCTTAGAGCCCCAGACGCCACCTGTCATCTGACACCCAGAGCCTGGGCCAATGACTTCGTTTTCCCCATGGAAAATGGCCTCCATTTCTGGCCACTCGCCCTGACCAAGAGGGTGGTGCCCAGCAAGAAATTTGCAAGCTTTGCTGGATTGCTCCAAATCTAAAGCTGCCACTTGTTGTTGTTCTATTTCTCTAGAGTCCCATCATGCTGTTCTCAGATTGCTAAAGTCCATACCTCCTCGGTGTGTTCTTATGGCTGCAGATCTTCACAGCACAGACGCTTTCTTCTGCATGCTGTTCTTTCCCAGTTCAGGGCTCCTTCAAGGCTCTCCCTGAATGGCTACGCCGCCCCCTTTTATCCCAGTTCTCTTCAATGCTCACAGCTGCAGCCCATCAAGGACAACCAGGACCTGTGGGGCAAAGCCTCTAGACAGATATTCAAATAGAATCCATTTCCTCTACTCTAGCCAGTAAGTACTACCCTACAAGTCCTCAGAACCCCAAAGGCCACCTTTCATCTGACACCCAGACCCTGGGGAAAGGACTTCTTTTTCCCATGGCAAATGGCCTCCCTTGGCAGCCACTCACCCTGGCAGAAAGTGGGAGCCTAGCTAGAATGATGCAATCGTTGCTGGATTTTTCCAAAAGAAAAGCTGCCAGCAACTAGGGCCCTGGAAGTACTTAGAGCCTCAAACGCCACCTTGAACATATTCCTGAGACCCTGGGGAAAGGACTTCTTTTTCCCATGGAAAATGGCCTTCATTTGTGGCCACTTGGCCTGGCAGGCAGGGCAGTGCCAAGCCAGGAATCTACAAACTCTGCTGGATCCTTCCAGAACGAAAGCTGCCAGCAACTAGGACCCTGCAAGTCCTTAGAGCCCCAGACGCCACCTGTCATCTGACACCCAGAGCCTGGGCCAATGACTTCGTTTTCCCCATGGAAAATGGCCTCCATTTCTGGCCACTCGCCCTGACCAAGAGGGTGGTGCCCAGCAAGAAATTTGCAAGCTTTGCTGGATTGCTCCAAATCTAAAGCTGCCACTTGTTGTTGTTCTATTTCTCTAGAGTCCCATCATGCTGTTCTCAGATTGCTAAAGTCCATACCTCCTCGGTGTGTTCTTATGGCTGCAGATCTTCACAGCACAGACGCTTTCTTCTGCATGCTGTTCTTTCCCAGTTCAGGGCTCCTTCAAGGCTCTCCCTGAATGGCTACGCCGCCCCCTTTTATCCCAGTTCTCTTCAATGCTCACAGCTGCAGCCCATCAAGGACAACCAGGACCTGTGGGGCAAAGCCTCTAGACAGATATTCAAATAGAATCCATTTCCTCTACTCTAGCCAGTAAGTAGTACCCTACAAGTCCTCAGAACCCCAAAGGCCACCTTTCATCTGACACCCAGACCCTGGGGAAAGGACTTCTTTTTCCCATGGCAAATGGCCTCCCTTGGCAGCCACTCACCCTGGCAGAAAGTGGGAGCCTAGCTAGAATGATGCAATCGTTGCTGGATTTTTCCAAAAGAAAAGCTGGCAGCAACTAGGGCCTTGGAAGTACTTAGAGCCTCAAACGCCACCTTGAACATATTACTGAGACCCTGGGGAAAGGACTTCTTTTTCCCATGGAAAATGGCCTTCATTTGTGGCCACTTGGCCTGGCAGGCAGGGCAGTGCCAAGCCAGGAATCTACAAACTCTGCTGGATCCTTCCAAAACTAAAGCTGCCAGCAACTAGGACCCTGCAAGTCCTTAGAGCCCCAGATGCCACCTGTCATCTGACACCCAGAGCCTGGGCCAATGACTTCGTTTTCCCCATGGAAAATGGCCTCCATTTCTGGCCACTCGCCCTGACCAAGAGGGTGGTGCCCAGCAAGAAATTTGCAAGCTTTGCTGGATTGCTCCAAATCTAAAGCTGCCACTTGTTGTTGTTCTATTTCTCTAGAGTCCCATCATGCTGTTCTCAGATTGCTAAAGTCCATACCTCCTCGGTGTGTTCTTATGGCTGCAGATCTTCACAGCACAGACGCTTTCTTCTGCATGCTGTTCTTTCCCAGTTCAGGGCTCCTTCAAGGCTCTCCCTGAATGGCTACGCCGCCCCCTTTTATCCCAGTTCTCTTCAATGCTCACAGCTGCAGCCCATCAAGGACAACCAGGACCTGTGGGGCAAAGCCTCTAGACAGATATTCAAATAGAATCCATTTCCTCTACTCTAGCCAGTAAGTACTACCCTACAAGTCCTCAGAACCCCAAAGGCCACCTTTCATCTGACACCCAGACCCTGGGGAAAGGACTTCTTTTTCCCATGGCAAATGGCCTCCCTTGGCAGCCACTCACCCTGGCAGAAAGTGGGAGCCTAGCTAGAATGATGCAATCGTTGCTGGATTTTTCCAAAAGAAAAGCTGGCAGCAACTAGGGCCTTGGAAGTATTTAGAGCCTCAAACGCCACCTTGAACATATTACTGAGACCCTGGGGAAAGGACATCTTTTTCCCATGGAAAATGGCCTTCATTTGTGGCCACTTGGCCTGGCAGGCAGGGCAGTGCCAAGCCAGGAATCTACAAACTCTGCTGGATCCTTCCAGAACGAAAGCTGCCAGCAACTAGGACCCTGCAAGTCCTTAGAGCCCCAGACGCCACCTGTCATCTGACACCCAGAGCCTGGGCCAATGACTTCGTTTTCCCCATGGAAAATGGCCTCCATTTCTGGCCACTCGCCCTGACCAAGAGGGTGGTGCCCAGCAAGAAATTTGCAAGCTTTGCTGGATTGCTCCAAATCTAAAGCTGCCACTTGTTGTTGTTCTATTTCTCTAGAGTCCCATCATGCTGTTCTCAGATTGCTAAAGTCCATACCTCCTCGGTGTGTTCTTATGGCTGCAGATCTTCACAGCACAGACGCTTTCTTCTGCATGCTGTTCTTTCCCAGTTCAGGGCTCCTTCAAGGCTCTCCCTGAATGGCTACGCCGCCCCCTTTTATCCCAGTTCTCTTCAATGCTCACAGCTGCAGCCCATCAAGGACAACCAGGACCTGTGGGGCAAAGCCTCTAGACAGATATTCAAATAGAATCCATTTCCTCTACTCTAGCCAGTAAGTACTACCCTACAAGTCCTCAGAACCCCAAAGGCCACCTTTCATCTGACACCCAGACCCTGGGGAAAGGACTTCTTTTTCCCATGGCAAATGGCCTCCCTTGGCAGCCACTCACCCTGGCAGAAAGTGGGAGCCTAGCTAGAATGATGCAATCGTTGCTGGATTTTTCCAAAAGAAAAGCTTGCAGCAACTAGGGCCCTGGAAGTACTTAGAGCCTCAAACGCCACCTTGAACATATTCCTGAGACCCTGGGGAAAGGACATCTTTTTCCCATGGAAAATGGCCTTCATTTGTGGCCACTTGGCCTGGCAGGCAGGGCAGTGCCAAGCCAGGAATCTACAAACTCTGCTGGATCCTTCCAAAACTAAAGCTGCCAGCAACTAGGACCCTGCAAGTCCTTAGAGCCCCAGATGCCACCTGTCATCTGACACCCAGAGCCTGGGCCAATGACTTCGTTTTCCCCATGGAAAATGGCCTCCATTTCTGGCCACTCGCCCTGACCAAGAGGGTGGTGCCCAGCAAGAAATTTGCAAGCTTTGCTGGATTGCTCCAAATCTAAAGCTGCCACTTGTTGTTGTTCTATTTCTCTAGAGTCCCATCATGCTGTTCTCAGATTGCTAAAGTCCATACCTCCTCGGTGTGTTCTTATGGCTGCAGATCTTCACAGCACAGACGCTTTCTTCTGCATGCTGTTCTTTCCCAGTTCAGGGCTCCTTCAAGGCTCTCCCTGAATGGCTAAGCCGCCCCCTTTTATCCCAGTTCTCTTCAATGCTCACAGCTGCAGCCCATCAAGGACAACCAGGACCTGTGGGGCAAAGCCTCTAGACAGATATTCAAATAGAATCCATTTCCTCTACTCTAGCCAGTAAGTAGTACCCTACAAGTCCTCAGAACCCCAAAGGCCACCTTTCATCTGACACCCAGACCCTGGGGAAAGGACTTCTTTTTCCCATGGCAAATGGCCTCCCTTGGCAGCCACTCACCCTGGCAGAAAGTGGGAGCCTAGCTAGAATGATGCAATCGTTGCTGGATTTTTCCAAAAGAAAAGCTGGCAGCAACTAGGGCCCTGGAAGTATTTAGAGCCTCAAACGCCACCTTGAACATATTACTGAGACCCTGGGGAAAGGACATCTTTTTCCCATGGAAAATGGCCTTCATTTGTGGCCACTTGGCCTGGCAGGCAGGGCAGTGCCAAGCCAGGAATCTACAAACTCTGCTGGATCCTTCCAGAACGAAAGCTGCCAGCAACTAGGACCCTGCAAGTCCTTAGAGCCCCAGACGCCACCTGTCATCTGACACCCAGAGCCTGGGCCAATGACTTCGTTTTCCCCATGGAAAATGGCCTCCATTTCTGGCCACTCGCCCTGACCAAGAGGGTGGTGCCCAGCAAGAAATTTGCAAGCTTTGCTGGATTGCTCCAAATCTAAAGCTGCCACTTGTTGTTGTTCTATTTCTCTAGAGTCCCATCATGCTGTTCTCAGATTGCTAAAGTCCATACCTCCTCGGTGTGTTCTTATGGCTGCAGATCTTCACAGCACAGACGCTTTCTTCTGCATGCTGTTCTTTCCCAGTTCAGGGCTCCTTCAAGGCTCTCCCTGAATGGCTACGCCGCCCCCTTTTATCCCAGTTCTCTTCAATGCTCACAGCTGCAGCCCATCAAGGAAAACCAGGACCTGTGGGGCAAAGCCTCTAGACAGATATTCAAATAGAATCCATTTCCTCTACTCTAGCCAGTAAGTAGTACCCTACAAGTCCTCAGAACCCCAAAGGCCACCTTTCATCTGACACCCAGACCCTGGGGAAAGGACTTCTTTTTCCCATGGCAAATGGCCTCCCTTGGCAGCCACTCACCCTGGCAGAAAGTGGGAGCCTAGCTAGAATGATGCAATCGTTGCTGGATTTTTCCAAAAGAAAAGCTGGCAGCAACTAGGGCCCTGGAAGTACTTAGAGCCTCAAACGCCACCTTGAACATATTACTGAGACCCTGGGGAAAGGACATCTTTTTCCCATGGAAAATGGCCTTCATTTGTGGCCACTTGGCCTGGCAGGCAGGGCAGTGCCAAGCCAGGAATCTACAAACTCTGCTGGATCCTTCCAGAACGAAAGCTGCCAGCAACTAGGACCCTGCAAGTCCTTAGAGCCCCAGATGCCACCTGTCATCTGACACCCAGAGCCTGGGCCAATGACTTCGTTTTCCCCATGGAAAATGGCCTCCATTTCTGGCCACTCGCCCTGACCAAGAGGGTGGTGCCCAGCAAGAAATTTGCAAGCTTTGCTGGATTGCTCCAAATCTAAAGCTGCCACTTGTTGTTGTTCTATTTCTCTAGAGTCCCATCATGCTGTTCTCAGATTGCTAAAGTCCATACCTCCTCGGTGTGTTCTTATGGCTGCAGATCTTCACAGCACAGACGCTTTCTTCTGCATGCTGTTCTTTCCCAGTTCAGGGCTCCTTCAAGGCTCTCCCTGAATGGCTACGCCGCCCCCTTTTATCCCAGTTCTCTTCAATGCTCACAGCTGCAGCCCATCAAGGACAACCAGGACCTGTGGGGCAAAGCCTCTAGACAGATATTCAAATAGAATCCATTTCCTCTACTCTAGCCAGTAAGTACTACCCTACAAGTCCTCAGAACCCCAAAGGCCACCTTTCATCTGACACCCAGACCCTGGGGAAAGGACTTCTTTTTCCCATGGCAAATGGCCTCCCTTGGCAGCCACTCACCCTGGCAGAAAGTGGGAGCCTAGCTAGAATGATGCAATCGTTGCTGGATTTTTCCAAAAGAAAAGCTGGCAGCAACTAGGGCCCTGGAAGTATTTAGAGCCTCAAACGCCACCTTGAACATATTACTGAGACCCTGGGGAAAGGACATCTTTTTCCCATGGAAAATGGCCTTCATTTGTGGCCACTTGGCCTGGCAGGCAGGGCAGTGCCAAGCCAGGAATCTACAAACTCTGCTGGATCCTTCCAGAACGAAAGCTGCCAGCAACTAGGACCCTGCAAGTCCTTAGAGCCCCAGACGCCACCTGTCATCTGACACCCAGAGCCTGGGCCAATGACTTTGTTTTCCCCATGGAAAATGGCCTCCATTTCTGGCCACTCGCCCTGACCAAGAGGGTGGTGCCCAGCAAGAAATTTGCAAGCTTTGCTGGATTGCTCCAAATCTAAAGCTGCCACTTGTTGTTGTTCTATTTCTCTAGAGTCCCATCATGCTGTTCTCAGATTGCTAAAGTCCATACCTCCTCGGTGTGTTCTTATGGCTGCAGATCTTCACAGCACAGACGCTTTCTTCTGCATGCTGTTCTTTCCCAGTTCAGGGCTCCTTCAAGGCTCTCCCTGAATGGCTACGCCGCCCCCTTTTATCCCAGTTCTCTTCAATGCTCACAGCTGCAGCCCATCAAGGACAACCAGGACCTGTGGGGCAAAGCCTCTAGACAGATATTCAAATAGAATCCATTTCCTCTACTCTAGCCAGTAAGTACTACCCTACAAGTCCTCAGAACCCCAAAGGCCACCTTTCATCTGACACCCAGACCCTGGGGAAAGGACTTCTTTTTCCCATGGCAAATGGCCTCCCTTGGCAGCCACTCACCCTGGCAGAAAGTGGGAGCCTAGCTAGAATGATGCAATCGTTGCTGGATTTTTCCAAAAGAAAAGCTGGCAGCAACTAGGGCCTTGGAAGTATTTAGAGCCTCAAACGCCACCTTGAACATATTACTGAGACCCTGGGTAAAGGACATCTTTTTCCCATGGAAAATGGCCTTCATTTGTGGCCACTTGGCCTGGCAGGCAGGGCAGTGCCAAGCCAGGAATCTACAAACTCTGCTGGATCCTTCCAGAACGAAAGCTGCCAGCAACTAGGACCCTGCAAGTCCTTAGAGCCCCAGATGCCACCTGTCATCTGACACCCAGAGCCTGGGCCAATGACTTCGTTTTCCCCATGGAAAATGGCCTCCATTTCTGGCCACTCGCCCTGACCAAGAGGGTGGTGCCCAGCAAGAAATTTGCAAGCTTTGCTGGATTGCTCCAAATCTAAAGCTGCCACTTGTTGTTGTTCTATTTCTCTAGAGTCCCATCATGCTGTTCTCAGATTGCTAAAGTCCATACCTCCTCGGTGTGTTCTTATGGCTGCAGATCTTCACAGCACAGACGCTTTCTTCTGCATGCTGTTCTTTCCCAGTTCAGGGCTCCTTCAAGGCTCTCCCTGAATGGCTACGCCGCCCCCTTTTATCCCAGTTCTCTTCAATGCTCACAGCTGCAGCCCATCAAGGACAACCAGGACCTGTGGGGCAAAGCCTCTAGACAGATATTCAAATAGAATCCATTTCCTCTACTCTAGCCAGTAAGTACTACCCTACAAGTCCTCAGAACCCCAAAGGCCACCTTTCATCTGACACCCAGACCCTGGGGAAAGGACTTCTTTTTCCCATGGCAAATGGCCTCCCTTGGCAGCCACTCACCCTGGCAGAAAGTGGGAGCCTAGCTAGAATGATGCAATCGTTGCTGGATTTTTCCAAAAGAAAAGCTGGCAGCAACTAGGGCCCTGGAAGTACTTAGAGCCTCAAACGCCACCTTGAACATATTCCTGAGACCCTGGGGAAAGGACTTCTTTTTCCCATGGAAAATGGCCTTCATTTGTGGCCACTTGGCCTGGCAGGCAGGGCAGTGCCAAGCCAGGAATCTACAAACTCTGCTGGATCCTTCCAGAACGAAAGCTGCCAGCAACTAGGACCCTGCAAGTCCTTAGAGCCCCAGACGCCACCTGTCATCTGACACCCAGAGCCTGGGCCAATGACTTCGTTTTCCCCATGGAAAATGGCCTCCATTTCTGGCCACTCGCCCTGACCAAGAGGGTGGTGCCCAGCAAGAAATTTGCAAGCTTTGCTGGATTGCTCCAAATCTAAAGCTGCCACTTGTTGTTGTTCTATTTCTCTAGAGTCCCATCATGCTGTTCTCAGATTGCTAAAGTCCATACCTCCTCGGTGTGTTCTTATGGCTGCAGATCTTCACAGCACAGACGCTTTCTTCTGCATGCTGTTCTTTCCCAGTTCAGGGCTCCTTCAAGGCTCTCCCTGAATGGCTACGCCGCCCCCTTTTATCCCAGTTCTCTTCAATGCTCACAGCTGCAGCCCATCAAGGACAACCAGGACCTGTGGGGCAAAGCCTCTAGACAGATATTCAAATAGAATCCATTTCCTCTACTCTAGCCAGTAAGTAGTACCCTACAAGTCCTCAGAACCCCAAAGGCCACCTTTCATCTGACACCCAGACCCTGGGGAAAGGACTTCTTTTTCCCATGGCAAATGGCCTCCCTTGGCAGCCACTCACCCTGGCAGAAAGTGGGAGCCTAGCTAGAATGATGCAATCGTTGCTGGATTTTTCCAAAAGAAAAGCTGGCAGCAACTAGGGCCCTGGAAGTACTTAGAGCCTCAAACGCCACCTTGAACATATTACTGAGACCCTGGGGAAAGGACTTCTTTTTCCCATGGAAAATGGCCTTCATTTGTGGCCACTTGGCCTGGCAGGCAGGGCAGTGCCAAGCCAGGAATCTACAAACTCTGCTGGATCCTTCCAGAACGAAAGCTGCCAGCAACTAGGACCCTGCAAGTCCTTAGAGCCCCAGATGCCACCTGTCATCTGACACCCAGAGCCTGGGCCAATGACTTCGTTTTCCCCATGGAAAATGGCCTCCATTTCTGGCCACTCGCCCTGACCAAGAGGGTGGTGCCCAGCAAGAAATTTGCAAGCTTTGCTGGATTGCTCCAAATCTAAAGCTGCCACTTGTTGTTGTTCTATTTCTCTAGAGTCCCATCATGCTGTTCTCAGATTGCTAAAGTCCATACCTCCTCGGTGTGTTCTTATGGCTGCAGATCTTCACAGCACAGACGCTTTCTTCTGCATGCTGTTCTTTCCCAGTTCAGGGCTCCTTCAAGGCTCTCCCTGAATGGCTACGCCGCCCCCTTTTATCCCAGTTCTCTTCAATGCTCACAGCTGCAGCCCATCAAGGACAACCAGGACCTGTGGGGCAAAGCCTCTAGACAGATATTCAAATAGAATCCATTTCCTCTACTCTAGCCAGTAAGTAGTACCCTACAAGTCCTCAGAACCCCAAAGGCCACCTTTCATCTGACACCCAGACCCTGGGGAAAGGACTTCTTTTTCCCATGGCAAATGGCCTCCCTTGGCAGCCACTCACCCTGGCAGAAAGTGGGAGCCTAGCTAGAATGATGCAATCGTTGCTGGATTTTTCCAAAAGAAAAGCTGGCAGCAACTAGGGCCCTGGAAGTACTTAGAGCCTCAAACGCCACCTTGAACATATTCCTGAGACCCTGGGGAAAGGACTTCTTTTTCCCATGGAAAATGGCCTTCATTTGTGGCCACTTGGCCTGGCAGGCAGGGCAGTGCCAAGCCAGGAATCTACAAACTCTGCTGGATCCTTCCAGAACGAAAGCTGCCAGCAACTAGGACCCTGCAAGTCCTTAGAG
The DNA here is from genome assembly GCF_051311805.1 of Agelaius phoeniceus. Taxonomy (NCBI): domain Eukaryota; kingdom Metazoa; phylum Chordata; class Aves; order Passeriformes; family Icteridae; genus Agelaius; species Agelaius phoeniceus. Next base: position 14,857 of record NW_027509908.1, on the reverse strand, counting down.
CCCCAGACGCCACCTGTCATCTGACACCCAGAGCCTGGGCCAATGACTTCGTTTTCCCCATGGAAAATGGCCTCCATTTCTGGCCACTCGCCCTGACCAAGAGGGTGGTGCCCAGCAAGAAATTTGCAAGCTTTGCTGGATTGCTCCAAATCTAAAGCTGCCACTTGTTGTTGTTCTATTTCTCTAGAGTCCCATCATGCTGTTCTCAGATTGCTAAAGTCCATACCTCCTCGGTGTGTTCTTATGGCTGCAGATCTTCACAGCACAGACGCTTTCTTCTGCATGCTGTTCTTTCCCAGTTCAGGGCTCCTTCAAGGCTCTCCCTGAATGGCTACGCCGCCCCCTTTTATCCCAGTTCTCTTCAATGCTCACAGCTGCAGCCCATCAAGGACAACCAGGACCTGTGGGGCAAAGCCTCTAGACAGATATTCAAATAGAATCCATTTCCTCTACTCTAGCCAGTAAGTACTACCCTACAAGTCCTCAGAACCCCAAAGGCCACCTTTCATCTGACACCCAGACCCTGGGGAAAGGACTTCTTTTTCCCATGGCAAATGGCCTCCCTTGGCAGCCACTCACCCTGGCAGAAAGTGGGAGCCTAGCTAGAATGATGCAATCGTTGCTGGATTTTTCCAAAAGAAAAGCTGCCAGCAACTAGGGCCCTGGAAGTACTTAGAGCCTCAAACGCCACCTTGAACATATTCCTGAGACCCTGGGGAAAGGACTTCTTTTTCCCATGGAAAATGGCCTTCATTTGTGGCCACTTGGCCTGGCAGGCAGGGCAGTGCCAAGCCAGGAATCTACAAACTCTGCTGGATCCTTCCAGAACGAAAGCTGCCAGCAACTAGGACCCTGCAAGTCCTTAGAGCCCCAGACGCCACCTGTCATCTGACACCCAGAGCCTGGGCCAATGACTTCGTTTTCCCCATGGAAAATGGCCTCCATTTCTGGCCACTCGCCCTGACCAAGAGGGTGGTGCCCAGCAAGAAATTTGCAAGCTTTGCTGGATTGCTCCAAATCTAAAGCTGCCACTTGTTGTTGTTCTATTTCTCTAGAGTCCCATCATGCTGTTCTCAGATTGCTAAAGTCCATACCTCCTCGGTGTGTTCTTATGGCTGCAGATCTTCACAGCACAGACGCTTTCTTCTGCATGCTGTTCTTTCCCAGTTCAGGGCTCCTTCAAGGCTCTCCCTGAATGGCTACGCCGCCCCCTTTTATCCCAGTTCTCTTCAATGCTCACAGCTGCAGCCCATCAAGGACAACCAGGACCTGTGGGGCAAAGCCTCTAGACAGATATTCAAATAGAATCCATTTCCTCTACTCTAGCCAGTAAGTAGTACCCTACAAGTCCTCAGAACCCCAAAGGCCACCTTTCATCTGACACCCAGACCCTGGGGAAAGGACTTCTTTTTCCCATGGCAAATGGCCTCCCTTGGCAGCCACTCACCCTGGCAGAAAGTGGGAGCCTAGCTAGAATGATGCAATCGTTGCTGGATTTTTCCAAAAGAAAAGCTGGCAGCAACTAGGGCCTTGGAAGTACTTAGAGCCTCAAACGCCACCTTGAACATATTACTGAGACCCTGGGGAAAGGACTTCTTTTTCCCATGGAAAATGGCCTTCATTTGTGGCCACTTGGCCTGGCAGGCAGGGCAGTGCCAAGCCAGGAATCTACAAACTCTGCTGGATCCTTCCAAAACTAAAGCTGCCAGCAACTAGGACCCTGCAAGTCCTTAGAGCCCCAGATGCCACCTGTCATCTGACACCCAGAGCCTGGGCCAATGACTTCGTTTTCCCCATGGAAAATGGCCTCCATTTCTGGCCACTCGCCCTGACCAAGAGGGTGGTGCCCAGCAAGAAATTTGCAAGCTTTGCTGGATTGCTCCAAATCTAAAGCTGCCACTTGTTGTTGTTCTATTTCTCTAGAGTCCCATCATGCTGTTCTCAGATTGCTAAAGTCCATACCTCCTCGGTGTGTTCTTATGGCTGCAGATCTTCACAGCACAGACGCTTTCTTCTGCATGCTGTTCTTTCCCAGTTCAGGGCTCCTTCAAGGCTCTCCCTGAATGGCTACGCCGCCCCCTTTTATCCCAGTTCTCTTCAATGCTCACAGCTGCAGCCCATCAAGGACAACCAGGACCTGTGGGGCAAAGCCTCTAGACAGATATTCAAATAGAATCCATTTCCTCTACTCTAGCCAGTAAGTACTACCCTACAAGTCCTCAGAACCCCAAAGGCCACCTTTCATCTGACACCCAGACCCTGGGGAAAGGACTTCTTTTTCCCATGGCAAATGGCCTCCCTTGGCAGCCACTCACCCTGGCAGAAAGTGGGAGCCTAGCTAGAATGATGCAATCGTTGCTGGATTTTTCCAAAAGAAAAGCTGGCAGCAACTAGGGCCTTGGAAGTATTTAGAGCCTCAAACGCCACCTTGAACATATTACTGAGACCCTGGGGAAAGGACATCTTTTTCCCATGGAAAATGGCCTTCATTTGTGGCCACTTGGCCTGGCAGGCAGGGCAGTGCCAAGCCAGGAATCTACAAACTCTGCTGGATCCTTCCAGAACGAAAGCTGCCAGCAACTAGGACCCTGCAAGTCCTTAGAGCCCCAGACGCCACCTGTCATCTGACACCCAGAGCCTGGGCCAATGACTTCGTTTTCCCCATGGAAAATGGCCTCCATTTCTGGCCACTCGCCCTGACCAAGAGGGTGGTGCCCAGCAAGAAATTTGCAAGCTTTGCTGGATTGCTCCAAATCTAAAGCTGCCACTTGTTGTTGTTCTATTTCTCTAGAGTCCCATCATGCTGTTCTCAGATTGCTAAAGTCCATACCTCCTCGGTGTGTTCTTATGGCTGCAGATCTTCACAGCACAGACGCTTTCTTCTGCATGCTGTTCTTTCCCAGTTCAGGGCTCCTTCAAGGCTCTCCCTGAATGGCTACGCCGCCCCCTTTTATCCCAGTTCTCTTCAATGCTCACAGCTGCAGCCCATCAAGGACAACCAGGACCTGTGGGGCAAAGCCTCTAGACAGATATTCAAATAGAATCCATTTCCTCTACTCTAGCCAGTAAGTACTACCCTACAAGTCCTCAGAACCCCAAAGGCCACCTTTCATCTGACACCCAGACCCTGGGGAAAGGACTTCTTTTTCCCATGGCAAATGGCCTCCCTTGGCAGCCACTCACCCTGGCAGAAAGTGGGAGCCTAGCTAGAATGATGCAATCGTTGCTGGATTTTTCCAAAAGAAAAGCTGGCAGCAACTAGGGCCTTGGAAGTATTTAGAGCCTCAAACGCCACCTTGAACATATTACTGAGACCCTGGGGAAAGGACATCTTTTTCCCATGGAAAATGGCCTTCATTTGTGGCCACTTGGCCTGGCAGGCAGGGCAGTGCCAAGCCAGGAATCTACAAACTCTGCTGGATCCTTCCAGAACGAAAGCTGCCAGCAACTAGGACCCTGCAAGTCCTTAGAGCCCCAGATGCCACCTGTCATCTGACACCCAGAGCCTGGGCCAATGACTTCGTTTTCCCCATGGAAAATGGCCTCCATTTCTGGCCACTCGCCCTGACCAAGAGGGTGGTGCCCAGCAAGAAATTTGCAAGCTTTGCTGGATTGCTCCAAATCTAAAGCTGCCACTTGTTGTTGTTCTATTTCTCTAGAGTCCCATCATGCTGTTCTCAGATTGCTAAAGTCCATACCTCCTCGGTGTGTTCTTATGGCTGCAGATCTTCACAGCACAGACGCTTTCTTCTGCATGCTGTTCTTTCCCAGTTCAGGGCTCCTTCAAGGCTCTCCCTGAATGGCTAAGCCGCCCCCTTTTATCCCAGTTCTCTTCAATGCTCACAGCTGCAGCCCATCAAGGACAACCAGGACCTGTGGGGCAAAGCCTCTAGACAGATATTCAAATAGAATCCATTTCCTCTACTCTAGCCAGTAAGTACTACCCTACAAGTCCTCAGAACCCCAAAGGCCACCTTTCATCTGACACCCAGACCCTGGGGAAAGGACTTCTTTTTCCCATGGCAAATGGCCTCCCTTGGCAGCCACTCACCCTGGCAGAAAGTGGGAGCCTAGCTAGAATGATGCAATCGTTGCTGGATTTTTCCAAAAGAAAAGCTGGCAGCAACTAGGGCCCTGGAAGTACTTAGAGCCTCAAACGCCACCTTGAACATATTACTGAGACCCTGGGGAAAGGACTTCTTTTTCCCATGGAAAATGGCCTTCATTTGTGGCCACTTGGCCTGGCAGGCAGGGCAGTGCCAAGCCAGGAATCTACAAACTCTGCTGGATCCTTCCAAAACTAAAGCTGCCAGCAACTAGGACCCTGCAAGTCCTTAGAGCCCCAGATGCCACCTGTCATCTGACACCCAGAGCCTGGGCCAATGACTTCGTTTTCCCCATGGAAAATGGCCTCCATTTCTGGCCACTCGCCCTGACCAAGAGGGTGGTGCCCAGCAAGAAATTTGCAAGCTTTGCTGGATTGCTCCAAATCTAAAGCTGCCACTTGTTGTTGTTCTATTTCTCTAGAGTCCCATCATGCTGTTCTCAGATTGCTAAAGTCCATACCTCCTCGGTGTGTTCTTATGGCTGCAGATCTTCACAGCACAGACGCTTTCTTCTGCATGCTGTTCTTTCCCAGTTCAGGGCTCCTTCAAGGCTCTCCCTGAATGGCTACGCCGCCCCCTTTTATCCCAGTTCTCTTCAATGCTCACAGCTGCAGCCCATCAAGGACAACCAGGACCTGTGGGGCAAAGCCTCTAGACAGATATTCAAATAGAATCCATTTCCTCTACTCTAGCCAGTAAGTAGTACCCTACAAGTCCTCAGAACCCCAAAGGCCACCTTTCATCTGACACCCAGACCCTGGGGAAAGGACTTCTTTTTCCCATGGCAAATGGCCTCCCTTGGCAGCCACTCACCCTGGCAGAAAGTGGGAGCCTAGCTAGAATGATGCAATCGTTGCTGGATTTTTCCAAAAGAAAAGCTGGCAGCAACTAGGGCCCTGGAAGTACTTAGAGCCTCAAACGCCACCTTGAACATATTCCTGAGACCCTGGGGAAAGGACATCTTTTTCCCATGGAAAATGGCCTTCATTTGTGGCCACTTGGCCTGGCAGGCAGGGCAGTGCCAAGCCAGGAATCTACAAACTCTGCTGGATCCTTCCAGAACGAAAGCTGCCAGCAACTAGGACCCTGCAAGTCCTTAGAGCCCCAGATGCCACCTGTCATCTGACACCCAGAGCCTGGGCCAATGACTTCGTTTTCCCCATGGAAAATGGCCTCCATTTCTGGCCACTCGCCCTGACCAAGAGGGTGGTGCCCAGCAAGAAATTTGCAAGCTTTGCTGGATTGCTCCAAATCTAAAGCTGCCACTTGTTGTTGTTCTATTTCTCTAGAGTCCCATCATGCTGTTCTCAGATTGCTAAAGTCCATACCTCCTCGGTGTGTTCTTATGGCTGCAGATCTTCACAGCACAGACGCTTTCTTCTGCATGCTGTTCTTTCCCAGTTCAGGGCTCCTTCAAGGCTCTCCCTGAATGGCTACGCCGCCCCCTTTTATCCCAGTTCTCTTCAATGCTCACAGCTGCAGCCCATCAAGGACAACCAGGACCTGTGGGGCAAAGCCTCTAGACAGATATTCAAATAGAATCCATTTCCTCTACTCTAGCCAGTAAGTACTACCCTACAAGTCCTCAGAACCCCAAAGGCCACCTTTCATCTGACACCCAGACCCTGGGGAAAGGACTTCTTTTTCCCATGGCAAATGGCCTCCCTTGGCAGCCACTCACCCTGGCAGAAAGTGGGAGCCTAGCTAGAATGATGCAATCGTTGCTGGATTTTTCCAAAAGAAAAGCTTGCAGCAACTAGGGCCCTGGAAGTACTTAGAGCCTCAAACGCCACCTTGAACATATTCCTGAGACCCTGGGGAAAGGACATCTTTTTCCCATGGAAAATGGCCTTCATTTGTGGCCACTTGGCCTGGCAGGCAGGGCAGTGCCAAGCCAGGAATCTACAAACTCTGCTGGATCCTTCCAGAACGAAAGCTGCCAGCAACTAGGACCCTGCAAGTCCTTAGAGCCCCAGATGCCACCTGTCATCTGACACCCAGAGCCTGGGCCAATGACTTCGTTTTCCCCATGGAAAATGGCCTCCATTTCTGGCCACTCGCCCTGACCAAGAGGGTGGTGCCCAGCAAGAAATTTGCAAGCTTTGCTGGATTGCTCCAAATCTAAAGCTGCCACTTGTTGTTGTTCTATTTCTCTAGAGTCCCATCATGCTGTTCTCAGATTGCTAAAGTCCATACCTCCTCGGTGTGTTCTTATGGCTGCAGATCTTCACAGCACAGACGCTTTCTTCTGCATGCTGTTCTTTCCCAGTTCAGGGCTCCTTCAAGGCTCTCCCTGAATGGCTACGCCGCCCCCTTTTATCCCAGTTCTCTTCAATGCTCACAGCTGCAGCCCATCAAGGACAACCAGGACCTGTGGGGCAAAGCCTCTAGACAGATATTCAAATAGAATCCATTTCCTCTACTCTAGCCAGTAAGTAGTACCCTACAAGTCCTCAGAACCCCAAAGGCCACCTTTCATCTGACACCCAGACCCTGGGGAAAGGACTTCTTTTTCCCATGGCAAATGGCCTCCCTTGGCAGCCACTCACCCTGGCAGAAAGTGGGAGCCTAGCTAGAATGATGCAATCGTTGCTGGATTTTTCCAAAAGAAAAGCTGGCAGCAACTAGGGCCCTGGAAGTACTTAGAGCCTCAAACGCCACCTTGAACATATTACTGAGACCCTGGGGAAAGGACTTCTTTTTCCCATGGAAAATGGCCTTCATTTGTGGCCACTTGGCCTGGCAGGCAGGGCAGTGCCAAGCCAGGAATCTACAAACTCTGCTGGATCCTTCCAGAACGAAAGCTGCCAGCAACTAGGACCCTGCAAGTCCTTAGAGCCCCAGACGCCACCTGTCATCTGACACCCAGAGCCTGGGCCAATGACTTCGTTTTCCCCATGGAAAATGGCCTCCATTTCTGGCCACTCGCCCTGACCAAGAGGGTGGTGCCCAGCAAGAAATTTGCAAGCTTTGCTGGATTGCTCCAAATCTAAAGCTGCCACTTGTTGTTGTTCTATTTCTCTAGAGTCCCATCATGCTGTTCTCAGATTGCTAAAGTCCATACCTCCTCGGTGTGTTCTTATGGCTGCAGATCTTCACAGCACAGACGCTTTCTTCTGCATGCTGTTCTTTCCCAGTTCAGGGCTCCTTCAAGGCTCTCCCTGAATGGCTACGCCGCCCCCTTTTATCCCAGTTCTCTTCAATGCTCACAGCTGCAGCCCATCAAGGACAACCAGGACCTGTGGGGCAAAGCCTCTAGACAGATATTCAAATAGAATCCATTTCCTCTACTCTAGCCAGTAAGTACTACCCTACAAGTCCTCAGAACCCCAAAGGCCACCTTTCATCTGACACCCAGACCCTGGGGAAAGGACTTCTTTTTCCCATGGCAAATGGCCTCCCTTGGCAGCCACTCACCCTGGCAGAAAGTGGGAGCCTAGCTAGAATGATGCAATCGTTGCTGGATTTTTCCAAAAGAAAAGCTGGCAGCAACTAGGGCCTTGGAAGTATTTAGAGCCTCAAACGCCACCTTGAACATATTACTGAGACCCTGGGGAAAGGACATCTTTTTCCCATGGAAAATGGCCTTCATTTGTGGCCACTTGGCCTGGCAGGCAGGGCAGTGCCAAGCCAGGAATCTACAAACTCTGCTGGATCCTTCCAGAACGAAAGCTGCCAGCAACTAGGACCCTGCAAGTCCTTAGAGCCCCAGATGCCACCTGTCATCTGACACCCAGAGCCTGGGCCAATGACTTCGTTTTCCCCATGGAAAATGGCCTCCATTTCTGGCCACTCGCCCTGACCAAGAGGGTGGTGCCCAGCAAGAAATTTGCAAGCTTTGCTGGATTGCTCCAAATCTAAAGCTGCCACTTGTTGTTGTTCTATTTCTCTAGAGTCCCATCATGCTGTTCTCAGATTGCTAAAGTCCATACCTCCTCGGTGTGTTCTTATGGCTGCAGATCTTCACAGCACAGACGCTTTCTTCTGCATGCTGTTCTTTCCCAGTTCAGGGCTCCTTCAAGGCTCTCCCTGAATGGCTAAGCCGCCCCCTTTTATCCCAGTTCTCTTCAATGCTCACAGCTGCAGCCCATCAAGGACAACCAGGACCTGTGGGGCAAAGCCTCTAGACAGATATTCAAATAGAATCCATTTCCTCTACTCTAGCCAGTAAGTAGTACCCTACAAGTCCTCAGAACCCCAAAGGCCACCTTTCATCTGACACCCAGACCCTGGGGAAAGGACTTCTTTTTCCCATGGCAAATGGCCTCCCTTGGCAGCCACTCACCCTGGCAGAAAGTGGGAGCCTAGCTAGAATGATGCAATCGTTGCTGGATTTTTCCAAAAGAAAAGCTGGCAGCAACTAGGGCCCTGGAAGTACTTAGAGCCTCAAACGCCACCTTGAACATATTACTGAGACCCTGGGGAAAGGACTTCTTTTTCCCATGGAAAATGGCCTTCATTTGTGGCCACTTGGCCTGGCAGGCAGGGCAGTGCCAAGCCAGGAATCTACAAACTCTGCTGGATCCTTCCAAAACTAAAGCTGCCAGCAACTAGGACCCTGCAAGTCCTTAGAGCCCCAGATGCCACCTGTCATCTGACACCCAGAGCCTGGGCCAATGACTTCGTTTTCCCCATGGAAAATGGCCTCCATTTCTGGCCACTCCGCCCTGACCAAGAGGGTGGTGCCCAGCAAGAAATTTGCAAGCTTTGCTGGATTGCTCCAAATCTAAAGCTGCCACTTGTTGTTGTTCTATTTCTCTAGAGTCCCATCATGCTGTTCTCAGATTGCTAAAGTCCATACCTCCTCGGTGTGTTCTTATGGCTGCAGATCTTCACAGCACAGACGCTTTCTTCTGCATGCTGTTCTTTCCCAGTTCAGGGCTCCTTCAAGGCTCTCCCTGAATGGCTACGCCGCCCCCTTTTATCCCAGTTCTCTTCAATGCTCACAGCTGCAGCCCATCAAGGAAAACCAGGACCTGTGGGGCAAAGCCTCTAGACAGATATTCAAATAGAATCCATTTCCTCTACTCTAGCCAGTAAGTAGTACCCTACAAGTCCTCAGAACCCCAAAGGCCACCTTTCATCTGACACCCAGACCCTGGGGAAAGGACTTCTTTTTCCCATGGCAAATGGCCTCCCTTGGCAGCCACTCACCCTGGCAGAAAGTGGGAGCCTAGCTAGAATGATGCAATCGTTGCTGGATTTTTCCAAAAGAAAAGCTTGCAGCAACTAGGGCCCTGGAAGTACTTAGAGCCTCAAACGCCACCTTGAACATATTCCTGAGACCCTGGGGAAAGGACATCTTTTTCCCATGGAAAATGGCCTTCATTTGTGGCCACTTGGCCTGGCAGGCAGGGCAGTGCCAAGCCAGGAATCTACAAACTCTGCTGGATCCTTCCAGAACGAAAGCTGCCAGCAACTAGGACCCTGCAAGTCCTTAGAGCCCCAGATGCCACCTTTCATCTGACACCCAGAGCCTGGGCCAATGACTTCGTTTTCCCCATGGAAAATGGCCTCCATTTCTGGCCACTCGCCCTGACCAAGAGGGTGGTGCCCAGCAAGAAATTTGCAAGCTTTGCTGGATTGCTCCAAATCTAAAGCTGCCACTTGTTGTTGTTCTATTTCTCTAGAGTCCCATAATGCTGTTCTCAGATTGCTAAAGTCCATACCTCCTCGGTGTGTTCTTATGGCTGCAGATCTTCACAGCACAGACGCTTTCTTCTGCATGCTGTTCTTTCCCAGTTCAGGGCTCCTTCAAGGCTCTCCCTGAATGGCTAAGCCGCCCCCTTTTATCCCAGTTCTCTTCAATGCTCACAGCTGCAGCCCATCAAGGACAACCAGGACCTGTGGGGCAAAGCCTCTAGACAGATATTCAAATAGAATCCATTTCCTCTACTCTAGCCAGTAAGTAGTACCCTACAAGTCCTCAGAACCCCAAAGGCCACCTTTCATCTGACACCCAGACCCTGGGGAAAGGACTTCTTTTTCCCATGGCAAATGGCCTCCCTTGGCAGCCACTCACCCTGGCAGAAAGTGGGAGCCTAGCTAGAATGATGCAATCGTTGCTGGATTTTTCCAAAAGAAAAGCTGGCAGCAACTAGGGCCCTGGAAGTATTTAGAGCCTCAAACGCCACCTTGAACATATTACTGAGACCCTGGGGAAAGGACATCTTTTTCCCATGGAAAATGGCCTTCATTTGTGGCCACTTGGCCTGGCAGGCAGGGCAGTGCCAAGCCAGGAATCTACAAACTCTGCTGGATCCTTCCAGAACGAAAGCTGCCAGCAACTAGGACCCTGCAAGTCCTTAGAGCCCCAGACGCCACCTGTCATCTGACACCCAGAGCCTGGGCCAATGACTTCGTTTTCCCCATGGAAAAATGGCCTCCATTTCTGGCCACTCGCCCTGACCAAGAGGGTGGTGCCCAGCAAGAAATTTGCAAGCTTTGCTGGATTGCTCCAAATCTAAAGCTGCCACTTGTTGTTGTTCTATTTCTCTAGAGTCCCATCATGCTGTTCTCAGATTGCTAAAGTCCATACCTCCTCGGTGTGTTCTTATGGCTGCAGATCTTCACAGCACAGACGCTTTCTTCTGCATGCTGTTCTTTCCCAGTTCAGGGCTCCTTCAAGGCTCTCCCTGAATGGCTACGCCGCCCCCTTTTATCCCAGTTCTCTTCAATGCTCACAGCTGCAGCCCATCAAGGACAACCAGGACCTGTGGGGCAAAGCCTCTAGACAGATATTCAAATAGAATCCATTTCCTCTACTCTAGCCAGTAAGTACTACCCTACAAGTCCTCAGAACCCCAAAGGCCACCTTTCATCTGACACCCAGACCCTGGGGAAAGGACTTCTTTTTCCCATGGCAAATGGCCTCCCTTGGCAGCCACTCACCCTGGCAGAAAGTGGGAGCCTAGCTAGAATGATGCAATCGTTGCTGGATTTTTCCAAAAGAAAAGCTGGCAGCAACTAGGGCCTTGGAAGTATTTAGAGCCTCAAACGCCACCTTGAACATATTCCTGAGACCCTGGGGAAAGGACTTCTTTTTCCCATGGAAAATGGCCTTCATTTGTGGCCACTTGGCCTGGCAGGCAGGGCAGTGCCAAGCCAGGAATCTACAAACTCTGCTGGATCCTTCCAGAACGAAAGCTGCCAGCAACTAGGACCCTGCAAGTCCTTAGAGCCCCAGATGCCACCTGTCATCTGACACCCAGAGCCTGGGCCAATGACTTCGTTTTCCCCATGGAAAATGGCCTCCATTTCTGGCCACTCGCCCTGACCAAGAGGGTGGTGCCCAGCAAGAAATTTGCAAGCTTTGCTGGATTGCTCCAAATCTAAAGCTGCCACTTGTTGTTGTTCTATTTCTCTAGAGTCCCATCATGCTGTTCTCAGATTGCTAAAGTCCATACCTCCTCGGTGTGTTCTTATGGCTGCAGATCTTCACAGCACAGACGCTTTCTTCTGCATGCTGTTCTTTCCCAGTTCAGGGCTCCTTCAAGGCTCTCCCTGAATGGCTAAGCCGCCCCCTTTTATCCCAGTTCTCTTCAATGCTCACAGCTGCAGCCCATCAAGGACAACCAGGACCTGTGGGGCAAAGCCTCTAGACAGATATTCAAATAGAATCCATTTCCTCTACTCTAGCCAGTAAGTAGTACCCTACAAGTCCTCAGAACCCCAAAGGCCACCTTTCATCTGACACCCAGACCCTGGGGAAAGGACTTCTTTTTCCCATGGCAAATGGCCTCCCTTGGCAGCCACTCACCCTGGCAGAAAGTGGGAGCCTAGCTAGAATGATGCAATCGTTGCTGGATTTTTCCAAAAGAAAAGCTGGCAGCAACTAGGGCCCTGGAAGTACTTAGAGCCTCAAACGCCACCTTGAACATATTACTGAGACCCTGGGGAAAGGACTTCTTTTTCCCATGGAAAATGGCCTTCATTTGTGGCCACTTGGCCTGGCAGGCAGGGCAGTGCCAAGCCAGGAATCTACAAACTCTGCTGGATCCTTCCAAAACTAAAGCTGCCAGCAACTAGGACCCTGCAAGTCCTTAGAGCCCCAGATGCCACCTGTCATCTGACACCCAGAGCCTGGGCCAATGACTTCGTTTTCCCCATGGAAAATGGCCTCCATTTCTGGCCACTCGCCCTGACCAAGAGGGTGGTGCCCAGCAAGAAATTTGCAAGCTTTGCTGGATTGCTCCAAATCTAAAGCTGCCACTTGTTGTTCTTCTATTTCTCTAGAGTCCCATCATGCTGTTCTCAGATTGCTAAAGTCCATACCTCCTCGGTGTGTTCTTATGGCTGCAGATCTTCACAGCACAGACGCTTTCTTCTGCATGCTGTTCTTTCCCAGTTCAGGGCTCCTTCAAGGCTCTCCCTGAATGGCTACGCCGCCCCCTTTTATCCAGTTCTCTTCAATGCTCACAGCTGCAGCCCATCAAGGAAAACCAGGACCTGTGGGGCAAAGCCTCTAGACAGATATTCAAATAGAATCCATTTCCTCTACTCTAGCCAGTAAGTAGTACCCTACAAGTCCTCAGAACCCCAAAGGCCACCTTTCATCTGACACCCAGACCCTGGGGAAAGGACTTCTTTTTCCCATGGCAAATGGCCTCCCTTGGCAGCCACTCACCCTGGCAGAAAGTGGGAGCCTAGCTAGAATGATGCAATCGTTGCTGGATTTTTCCAAAAGAAAAGCTGGCAGCAACTAGGGCCCTGGAAGTACTTAGAGCCTCAAACGCCACCTTGAACATATTCCTGAGACCCTGGGAAAGGACATCTTTTTCCCATGGAAAATGGCCTTCATTTGTGGCCACTTGGCCTGGCAGGCAGGGCAGTGCCAAGCCAGGAATCTACAAACTCTGCTGGATCCTTCCAGAACGAAAGCTGCCAGCAACTAGGACCCTGCAAGTCCTTAGAGCCCCAGATGCCACCTGTCATCTGACACCCAGAGCCTGGGCCAATGACTTCGTTTTCCCCATGGAAAATGGCCTCCATTTCTGGCACTCGCCCTGACCAAGAGGGTGGTGCCCAGCAAGAAATTTGCAAGCTTTGCTGGGATTGCTCCAAATCTAAAGCTGCCACTTGTTGTTGTTCTATTTCTCTAGAGTCCCATCATGCTGTTCTCAGATTGCTAAAGTCCATACCTCCTCGGTGTGTTCTTATGGCTGCAGATCTTCACAGCACAGACGCTTTCTTCTGCATGCTGTTCTTTCCCAGTTCAGGGCTCCTTCAAGGCTCTCCCTGAATGGCTACGCCGCCCCCTTTTATCCCAGTTCTCTTCAATGCTCACAGCTGCAGCCCATCAAGGACAACCAGGACCTGTGGGGCAAAGCCTCTAGACAGATATTCAAATAGAATCCATTTCCTCTACTCTAGCCAGTAAGTACTACCCTACAAGTCCTCAGAACCCCAAAGGCCACCTTTCATCTGACACCCAGACCCTGGGGAAAGGACTTCTTTTTCCCATGGCAAATGGCCTCCCTTGGCAGCCACTCACCCTGGCAGAAAGTGGGAGCCTAGCTAGAATGATGCAATCGTTGCTGGATTTTTCCAAAAGAAAAGCTTGCAGCAACTAGGGCCCTGGAAGTACTTAGAGCCTCAAACGCCACCTTGAACATATTCCTGAGACCCTGGGGAAAGGACATCTTTTTCCCATGGAAAATGGCCTTCATTTGTGGCCACTTGGCCTGGCAGGCAGGGCAGTGCCAAGCCAGGAATCTACAAACTCTGCTGGATCCTTCCAGAACGAAAGCTGCCAGCAACTAGGACCCTGCAAGTCCTTAGAGCCCCAGATGCCACCTTTCATCTGACACCCAGAGCCTGGGCCAATGACTTCGTTTTCCCCATGGAAAATGGCCTCCATTTCTGGCCACTCGCCCTGACCAAGAGGGTGGTGCCCAGCAAGAAATTTGCAAGCTTTGCTGGATTGCTCCAAATCTAAAGCTGCCACTTGTTGTTGTTCTATTTCTCTAGAGTCCCATAATGCTGTTCTCAGATTGCTAAAGTCCATACTCCTCGGTGTGTTCTTATGGCTGCAGATCTTCACAGCACAGACGCTTTCTTCTGCATGCTGTTCTTTCCCAGTTCAGGGCTCCTTCAAGGCTCTCCCTGAATGGCTAAGCCGCCCCCTTTTATCCCAGTTCTCTTCAATGCTCACAGCTGCAGCCCATCAAGGACAACCAGGACCTGTGGGGCAAAGCCTCTAGACAGATATTCAAATAGAATCCATTTCCTCTACTCTAGCCAGTAAGTAGTACCCTACAAGTCCTCAGAACCCCAAAGGCCACCTTTCATCTGACACCCAGACCCTGGGGAAAGGACTTCTTTTTCCCATGGCAAATGGCCTCCCTTGGCAGCCACTCACCCTGGCAGAAAGTGGGAGCCTAGCTAGAATGATGCAATCGTTGCTGGATTTTTCCAAAAGAAAAGCTGGCAGCAACTAGGGCCCTGGAAGTATTTAGAGCCTCAAACGCCACCTTGAACATATTACTGAGACCCTGGGGAAAGGACATCTTTTTCCCATGGAAAATGGCCTTCATTTGTGGCCACTTGGCCTGGCAGGCAGGGCAGTGCCAAGCCAGGAATCTACAAACTCTGCTGGATCCTTCCAGAACGAAAGCTGCCAGCAACTAGGACCCTGCAAGTCCTTAGAGCCCCAGACGCCACCTGTCATCTGACACCCAGAGCCTGGGCCAATGACTTCGTTTTCCCCATGGAAAATGGCCTCCATTTCTGGCCACTCGCCCTGACCAAGA